>NC_067489.1:8951002-9211002 GCF_947179515.1 Apodemus sylvaticus | reverse complement strand
GGAAACCGATCTGCACCTTTCCATAGATGACACCAAACGTAATTAGAGCTGAGCTGTCAGTCTACTGAGGAGACATTAATCACGTGGTTAAATATAGCTAGACAATCATCATGTAAAAGCTTGGCAGCAGCTCACAGCAGGGGTGCATGGGGAGCTCTGCATACAGCAGTGGTGTGTGGGGACCCTACACACAGCAGGGGTGTGTGGGGAGCCCTGCACACAGGAGGGGTGTGTGGGGACCCTACACACAGCAGGGGTGCGTGGGGAGCCCTGCACACAGCAGGGGTGTGTGGGGAGCCCTGCACACAGCAGGGGTGTGTGGGGAGCCCTGCACACAGCAGGGGTGTGTGGGGAGCCCTGCACACAGCAGGGGTGCGTGGGGAGCCCTGCACACAGGAGGGTGCGTGGGGAGCCCTGCAGAGACCCACGCTTGAGCACACAGCTGTGCTGTGGTCACTGCGCTGAACTCTGCTCTGATCAGTCTCCTTAGAAACACCACTTCTGTCTTGCCTCATCAAAGAAGACAGTCTCTGGATCCTTAAGCTTCTTTTAAAAGATCATTTCTCCTGTTGTCTCAGTGATAAGGTGCAAGGAGATTTTTGTTTGGTAGTTTTGTGTATGTGTGTGTGTGTGGTGTGTGTGTGGTATGTGAGAGAGGTGTGTGTATATGTGAGAGAGAGACAGAGGTATGTGTGTGTGGTGTATGTGTATTGTGTGTAAGAGAGAGAAAGAAAGAGAGGTGTATGTGTGTAGTGTGTTTTTGTGTCTGTGTGGTACATGAGAGGTGTGTGTGTGTAAGAGAGACACACATAAACACAAAGGTATGTGTATGTGGTATGCGTGTATTGTGTGTGGTGTATGTATTGTGTGTGTGAGGGAGAGTGGGGGAGGGGTATGTGTGTGTGTTCATCTGGAGGTCAGAAGATAACTTTCAGGAGTTGCTCCTCAGTCTGTCATGACCATGGAGAATGGCTCTGCTCGGTCCCGTCTGCTCAGGCCTTAAGCACTTCATGGCTGTTGTAACAATCTTCTTTGAAATACTATATAGAAGGATATTCTCTGTGAAGGCCACTTTCACAGGTGAATCCTCTTTTTGCTTTTATTGTGTGTGGAAGAGAACTTGAAAGAGTCTGTTCTTTCCTTCCGTGATAGAAATGCGGGGCATCAAACTCACCTTGTCAGGCTTGGGAACTGACACTTTGGAACAAAACCTCCTTACCAATATGTGCGTGACGTAAGCACACAGGCAGCTGTGTGAGAGTATCCAGAGTTGTTTGAATGGCAGGCAGCCACACCCACGCTGAGCCCATCAATGCCTCTTCCTCTGCTCTGGTTTGAGTTTAGCTAGAGTGATTCAGGGTTCTGTGATGCCTGAAGGACTCCAGAACTCTCCAGGGCAGTGTGCCTGGGAGAGAGCTGGATATAGGAACTCTTCATGCAGAGTGGGCTGAGAGAGGGGGGGGACAGGAGGAGAAGGAAGGGAAAGAGAAGAGAGGGGAGGGGAGGAGAGGGGAGTGGAAGGAGAAGGGAGGGGAGAGGGGAGAGGGGACAGATGGGAGAAGGGAGAGGGGAGAGGGGAGAGGGAGAGGGAGAGGGAGAGGGAGAGGGAGAGGGAGAGGGAGAGGGAGAGGGAGAGGGAGAGGGAGAGGGAGAGGGAGAGGGAGAGGGAGAGGGGAGAATAGAATGCTATTGTCCAGCTGCCCCACAGAGTAGTCGATGCTGGTGTGAGGAACAATCAGGTTGTTTGGCTTGCCTTGAAATAGCCGCTGGGCTTTAATGTTCTAGATGGATGCCAAACCATCACATATCCCCAAAGTGGTCCATCTCCAAGGGACAATTTCCAGGTTGTTTAGCACCTGTATTAGTTACCTTTCTGCTGATGCAGAAAGCATGTTGAGGAAGAAAGGTGTTTATTTTGGCTTGCAGTTCCAAAGGGAAAACAGTCCCCACAGCGGGAAGGCGTTGATGTGGCTGTCAGGGACAGAGAGATCCCATTTTATCCACACAAGGCAAGGAGAGAGAGGGAGAACAGGAAGTAAGTCCAAACTATAAAACCCTAAAGCCCACCCCTAGTGACGCACTTCCTCCAGCAAGGCTCCACCTCCTAAGGGTTTTTTAACCTTCTCCAACAGCGCCACCCCCTGGGGACTGAGTGCTCAAATATATGAGCCCATGGGGGAACATTGCTTGTTCAAAAAAAAAAAAAAAAAAAAAAAAAACACCGCCACTGTGATTATCCCTGTTTCTCTGACTGCATACGAGCTGCTTTCTTCTCCTAACATCTCCAGCTCCTTAAGCTGATGCCAAGTGGGTGGGTTCCCTGCATAACTACTGTCTACATGCCAGCCTCATGGATGCCAGGACCCCCTAATGGTCAGGGAATTTTCTGGAAGTAACTGTTGGGTAATTCATTTCCATGCGGCCGGTAAGGACTTGGAAGTTGTATCTGGCCCGTGAACGCGTCCTAGCTTACCAACTGTGCCAACTTATGATTGGAAATCCTGAAAACTTTGCTTGCAACACAATTGTCTTAGGAGGGAATGTGGCTGGGCCAGTGGAGGTATTTGGAAAGGATGCACACTGTTTCCAAGAACCCCATCTTTTTGGAGTTATCAAAAAGATTACCCATGTTCTGACAGCCTGGATCCCCCATGGTGTGAGGGTGCCCCCCCCCCCCACTGCCCATTTCTTCAATTGTGTGGGTATATACAGGTAAGTTGCCTCACTACTCTGACCAGCCAGAGTCCTGCAGTTCAGTCAGGCGATGTGGGCTCCAGGGCTGTAGAGAGCAAGTCATTTGTTCAGGAATGTTCAGGACAAAGAGGGAGTGAGCAGGCAGTGAGGTATCAGGAGGGTAGAAACCACACAGACAGAAACAGAAAATAATGTGTGGGCTGAAGCCAAGGCTCTCTGGAATTTTCCATTATATTATACTCAGTAGAGGAGCTTTGGGAAGGGAGAGGGAGGGAGTCACCAGATCCCTACCACCCAGGAAAAATCATGGCTGCCATTTATGACATACTGTCTTTGGGAGCTTTATATCATCATCAAAACCATTGTTCTTATGTGTCATACATACAATTTGATATTTCTGAGGGCAGCGCAGCTGCACTGGACCTGCAGCCCTACACAGGGGTAGAAAAGTGTTGACCTGAGAATTTTCCAAGCCCATTTACCTCCTGCTGGACATTGAGATTGTTAACATTTTTCACTGTGATTTAAAAAAAAAAAAAAAAAAAAAAAAAAAAAAAAAAAACAGGTTGGAAGTGAATGTTTTGGAGCATTGAGATATTTTCCACACTTTAAATTCCTTCCTCTAGCTCTGTTCCCAGAGCCAAGGCCTAAGAGGAACATCCCAGAGACTCTGGTCTATTGGGCTGTGACCTCACACAGGTGCAGCCTCCTAGCTGGTGAAATGTATTTGTCACAGGGCCATTTTTATTTGGTTAGTGTTTGAGGAAGAAGTTTGTTTCCATGTTTTGTAGAACAACGGGAAAGATTCTAAGATGTGGTTAAGAAGAAGAGGGTTGAGGCGAGCAAGTTCTGTGGCTCCTCCCGTAGTTTGCAGAGCACCTGTTCCCCAGGGTTTGAGAAAGTGGAATAGAAGTGGTCCAACTCCTGGGTCAGACTCCGTCACCTCCTGGGGTGCAGAGGGAAGGAGGTTCTGGGAGTCTGTGCTGGGGTTGAGGTCACAGGAGCCGTGACTCACACAGGACAGCTCCATCCTGCAGTGGGACAGCAATGCTACGAGCGCTCACTTAGGGTATGCCTCTCTCTGGGTCCACATAGAGTAGGAAATAGGCCCTAAAGAAAGGCAGGCCCCAGGGAAGTCTGAGCCTCGTTTTCAGTAATTTATTACTTCTGGGTCAGGAGGCTAACCCTGCAAGTTCTGTAGGAAGGGAAAGGGGCAGGTAGGTGAGGAAGGGCAGGAGGGGCCACCTGGCTGGTGGCTGAGTGACTTTCCTCCTACCAGGTCAGATCTGATCCAGGCTGCCAAGAGTGCCTGGGAGCCGCCCCGCCCCGTGCTTGGCCTGTGGTTCGGATCTTTCTGGAGAGGCTTTCATCTTCCTCCAGCGAGCGCCTGGGTGGTTCTGATAAAGCAGTCTTTGCTGCTTTGCTGAGGCCTAGATCCAATTAACCGTTCTTGCTCTAGGGCCGTTAGGGTTTGGAACAAGAGCCCAAGGCCTCTCTGACAAGCTGCAGCTTTGGGTTTGTTGACAACAACTTAAGAGCCTCAAAATCACCGCCTCTGCTTGAAGGAAAACAGAAACGTGGCAAGAGTCTAACTTCAGGCTGAGGAGGAGAAACTGCAGCCTCCTTCGGCCTATGTCACTGTTACCATCACCGGGTGCCCCACCACCACCACCACCCTGGTGTGGTGCCTGCTAAGCCACCGTGCAGGGAAGCATGTCACTGCTGCGGCTGGATGCAGGCCAGGTGGTCACATGCTCTTCCCACGCTTCCCAGGGCTCTGGTTGGTTGTCACTCACCCTAACACACCTCACTGCTACAAGCCACCAGAACTACCCTTTGGAAACAAATTTCCTCTAAAACAGTTTCCTTCTACACACGCTCTTCTCATTTTCCTGGAGTGAATGGAAGGCACTAGAGTTAAGAGGGTGTCACATGAAGACAGCCCTGGGCAGGTGAAAGGCTGTGCTCACTTTCCTCCATAGTCTTTTGTTTTTTAATATTTATTTATTATATGTAAGTACACTGTAGGTGTCAGATCTCTTTATGGATGGTTGTGAGCCACCATGTGGATGCTGGGATTTGAACTCATGACCTTTGGAAGAGCAGTCAGTGCTCTTACCTGCTGAGCCATCTCTCCAGCCCCTCCTCTATAGTCTTACAAAAACCAGTTCTGTGGTTGGGCCACACTGACCAGGAGACCAAAGATCTTTTTCCATTGGGTAACCTGAGGTGGACCTGTAACATGCCCGTGTTATAGGCTCTCAGCCTGAGGACCCCTCAGTCTCTGTGAACCTGACTTAGGCAGGTAGTTTATAGCGGGGATGGGAGAGACCTCAGGTATCTGAACTCTGTCGCTCTAAACTGTGTAGCCTGGATCAGTGTGTTTAACTTGTCCTCAGATGTATCAGCAATAAGCGCTGAGGACTCAAGGCAAAATATTTAGATAATAGACTATCTGGTAATCAAAAGAGCACGCAGGGCTGGATCTAGA
This sequence comes from Apodemus sylvaticus, assembly GCF_947179515.1. Classification (NCBI taxonomy): domain Eukaryota; kingdom Metazoa; phylum Chordata; class Mammalia; order Rodentia; family Muridae; genus Apodemus; species Apodemus sylvaticus. The sequence goes on along the minus strand of NC_067489.1, from coordinate 9,205,817 downwards.
TCCCTACACATCTGCAGCAGGTCTCCATGCTGGTCCCCTAGCAGTTAAACACAGGACCTGCCTCTGACTCTTTTGCCCGACACTGAACACCCTTCCCCTACCCAGACGGCCTGCTTGAGCCTCAGTGGGAGAGGCTGTGCTTTGTCCGGCTGAGACCAGGTATCCAGGGGCACCTGGGGGGATGGGGGGCTTCCCTTTCTCTCAGGAGGGGGGAAGGAGTAATGGAGAGAGGGATTTGTGGGGGTAGGTGTGAGGGGGCTGTGATATGGATGTAAAATGAATAAAAAAATAAGTGACTAAAAAAAACTATTTGGCAATCAAAGTGAGAAGAACCAGTTTATCCACTTTGGTGAACACAACACTCCTGTTGTGTATTTTCATCTGATTTATTAAAATTTCAAAATAAATACAGGATTAAAATGTGAATGAGAAGGGAGGAGACAGACAGACAGACCGACAGACAGACAGAAACAGAGAGAAATAAAGATATCCATTCTATAATGTTGGAATGAGGGCTACTCTAAGGAAAATCTGAATATCTTTCTGAGATACAAGGATTATACCTCACTTGTTATGAGCAGACCTGTAGGCAAAAATGATGTATTAATTTTTAAAATAACACTCCAGATGACATTAGGGTGTGGGCAGGTACTGGAGAGGGACAATCTTATCTCACAAGTTTGTCTTGCAAGAAATCATTCATACCAGGCAGTGGTGGCGCACACCTTTAATCCCAGCACTTGGGAGGCAGAGGCAGGTGGATCTCTGTGGGTTCGAGGTCAGCCTAGTCTACAGAATGAGTTCCAGGACAGCCAGGGCTACACAGAGAAACCCTGTCTTGAAGAAAACAAAAGAAAAAGAAAGAAATTATTCATGCGACGCACAGCGTTTCAGGATAAAGGCCTCATTCATAAAGGGAATCGTTATAAAGGACACTTTGGCAGCTCTAGAGCTAACATGATATGAGTTATTAGTGTTGTCTGAAGACAGGGGCAAGGGGAGAAACACTTACTGCATTTCCCTATCCTGTCCTTACATCCTGATCAGGACACAACAAGAATTAAATAAGGCCCTTAATCCAGCTAAAGCCTGTTTACCTCCCCTACCCACACACAGAAGGGGGGGTGGCTGCCAGGGCTAGAGACTCAGGAAGGAGAAGCCATCGTGATGACACTACTCAGTGAGTATATCCTCTGGATGCTGGAGCTGGTGCCATCGTCCGATATCCACACATCCTTAAAAGAAGGGACTGCCCTGTGTAACCTTGCGCCCAAGACCAGAGCAGAAGCAGAGGTCAGCAAACCAGTACCCAAACATTTGTGTTCTGTATGCACGAAAACATACATGTTCAGGTTTTCTCATTTTATACTTCTTTTTTTTCTTTTTTTAAAAAATTTTCTATATTTTTTGTTTACATTCCAAATGATTTTCCCTTTCCCGTCCTCCCAGTAAGTCCCATAAGCTCTCTTCCCTCCGCCTGTTCCCCAATCACCCCCTCCCATTTCTCTGTCCTGGCAATCCCCTACAATATTGCATCCAGCCTTTCCAGGTCCAGGTCCCTCTCCTTCTTCTTGGGAATGATTTGATATGTGAATTGTTTCTTGGGTATTCAGAGATTCTGGGCTAATATCCACTTAACAGTGACTGCATTCCATGTGTATTGGGTTACCTCACTTAGGATGATATTTTCCATTTCCAACCATTTGCCTATGAATTTCATGAATTCATTGTTTTTAATTGCTGAGTAGTATTCCATTGTGTAAATATACCACATTTTCTGTATCCATTCCTCCACTGAGGGACATCTGGGTTCTTTCCAGGTTCTGGCTATTATAAATAAGGCTGCTATGAACATAGTGGAGCATGTGTTCTTATTGCATGCCGGGAATCCTCTGGGTATATGCCCAGGAGTGGTACAGCAGGGTCCTCCGGAAGTGTCATGCCCAGTTTTCTGAGGAACCGCCAGGCTGATTTCCAAAGTGGTTGTACCAGCTTGCAACCCCACCAGCAGTGGAGGAGTGTTCCTCTTTCTCCACATCTTCACCAACACCTGCTGTCTCCTGAGTTTTTAATCTTAGCCATTCTGACTGGTGTGAGGTGAAATCTCAGGGTTGTTTTGATTTGCATTTCCCTAATGACTAATGATGTTGAACATTTCTTAAGGTGCTTCTCAGCCATTTGAAGTTTTTCAGGTGAAAATTCTTTGTTGAGCTCTGAGCCCCTATCAGTCATGTCCAGCCCTTGTCCCATGTAGCCAAAGAAGGCTATGAATGTAATCCAACACAAAATCTTAAGCTTACTTAAAACACAAACACACACACACACACACAGAGAGAGAGAGAGAGAGAGAGAGAGAGAGAGTATGTACACATGTGTGAATACTCGTGTGAACGTGGGTGATCATGTGTATACGTAGATGTTAGAGACCAGAGGTTGACATTGGAGTCTTTCTGGACCTGAAGCTTGGGGACTAGGAACAGCTGTCTAGACAGCTGGCTAGACATCCCCCAGGGATCCTCCTGCCTCCTTCATCCCCAGTACAAGGATTATAGGGACCTGTAGGCAGACTCTACTTCTATGTGAATAGTAGGTCATCAGACACAGGTTCTCATGATCATACAAAAAGTACATGCTTGCTTCAGAATTGGAAGATAATAAATGTGGGCTTTGGGGGGGGAGGTACTTCTTTCATTCAGTAAATATTCAATGAATATTTGTTGAATGTTGGCCAGGGTCCAGGCTCAGCAGGCACCCCGAGGCATCTCCCGGTTACACTTGGGCATCCACATTCCCCGCCCCTTTCCTCCAGGTGAAGAGGAATTTCCTTGTCCTACGTAGCCCCTGGGCCCACACAGGCATCACGTGGAGAGTGACATTTTTGCACAGAGCAGATGGTTTATAAGTCCTGGCTCCAAGAGCAGGAGCCATGTCAGACTCGCCAAGGGGCCCTTCCACAGGTGGCTCGAGCTGTCTCGTTCCCTCACAAGGCTCCACGTCTAAGCACAGATTCCAGAGAAGAGCTTTGGGCTCTTTGTCAACATTCCTAGGACTCCGGACCCTGGGTTTCCTATCAACCCTGAACAGGAAGACAGCAAGCTTGGCTGTCTTCTCCTGGGGTCCAGCCCCAGAGAATGGTCAAGAACCTGCTAGGCAGCCCTATCAAGCCAGCCTCAAACCCACCCTCAGTGCACCAAGTAAACAGGCAGTGATGGCGGCAAGAAAGGAAGGGGAGTTCACATTGGCCACATTAGGAAGAAGATAGAATAAAGAGCCCCAGTGGCTCTCTGTACCCCCTAAGGCTACCTTTGGGGTGCTGGTGTGAGGCATAGGCTCAAAGAAGGTAAGTAGGCAGTTTTAGTCACAGTGTGGTCCTGTGGTCAGTCCATTGTTACAGCTTAGTCTCTCCTGTGTAGTCTGACAAGTTCTCAGAAGCCTGCTGTGAAGCCTCTTCCTGAAGGCAAGCTGGCCCTCCAGCTGGCATCCTTCAGGCTTTTCCTTGTCCCAGCAGGAGAGTCCTGGGGACATCCCAACTGTCTGTTGTAAAGGGACAAACTGTCTCTGCTCAGCCAGGAGCAGTTTCTAGCTTTTGGCTTTTACATCGCCGCCATCTTTTAAAAAAGGGTTTTAGCATTTATCAATCTATTTATTTAGAGCACGTGTGTATGTGTGTGTGTGTATTGAAAGATGACAAGGAATTAGTACCAATAAAGCCTTTCTGTCCAGGATTAAGCAACTAAGAATTATAGATGGGATGGCTTCTCAGTTAAGCCTGCCCAGAGTCCGTGCTTGTACCTTAATATATTAAACTTTTATTACAATAAATGTAATAATTTTTAAATGTCATAACATTTTATATTTTATATATAACATTTTATATTGCAATATAAAACATTGCAAAATAATAAATATGATAAAATGTTATATTAATATATTATCATATAATAGCTCTACAAACTTTTACACAGTGCATAAAGTTCACATGCAAATTTCTAGGCATTTCTAGTCATATGGTTAAACATACTAAAACACCTAAAAATAGTTGTTTATAAAGTGGTCATTTAGAAAACTTACTATAGACTGTTAAAGAAACCTTGACTCTATTAAGTTACAATCAGTAGGAAAGAAATGATTGTTTTAGTAAAACATAAAATTTGAATAACTAAACTAGATACTAAAATGTCTAAGCTGATAACATTATCTATGATAGAATATACCATCTCTCTGCAATGACCTAATGCTGAACAATAACTATTATCCCAGTAGCAAAGTTAACCCTTCTCAATACTGACAAAACGTGCATATATGTCATGTGGAGCAAAGCCTGGAAACCATAAAAGTGTCTATAAATAAGCTTTTCTTAAAATTAATTCTCGAAATTTAAGTTTACCTTTAAAAGGCAATTTTAGACATTTTTCTGAGGCTTAACAAAAGCATGATTTAAGAATGTAGTTGCCCTGTAGATTCAAGATCTGAGTTACTTATTGTGTCATTTCTAAAACAAAATTTTTCTCAGCTTCAGTTTCCAAAATGAATATTGGAAGTACCAGACACAAACCATTTAATTAATAACCTCAAAATTAACATTTCAATTAGTGAACATTTTAGTTAGGCCAGACTGAGATATGTGTATGTATGTGTGTGTGTTTGTGTGTGTGTGTGTGTGTATAATTAGATATATAAATTAAATATACATAAATATGCATGTATATTATATGTTACACAATTATAATTATATGTATTATCTATTATGTTATATAATATATAACATACACATACTATGTAATATATATCATAGAACATATTTTATATATAATTATATATAGCATTACATATTATATATAGTGCATAAGCAATAGCTTCTATACACTATGTTGCTCCAAAATTGTCCCCCAAACATTCACAGTCATACATATTCATTTTAAATTATATTTGCCAGGAATAGTGCTTTTGCCTTGTAATAAGTTCAAAGAAATTTTAAATGATGTATTATCAGAAATTTGTAAAAAAAAAAAAAGAAATTTGTTACGTAGTAACTTTCAGGAAAATGAGGGATAGATGGAGGGTTTTTTTCCTATGCTCTTTTAGAAACAAAATAACACAAAACAATCACATTAAACCATCACAGGCTCATAAAAGCCTCAACAACTAGCTCTCCCTAGGGAGCATCAAAGCATCGCAGACTTGTATTCCACGGCTACACAAGTCACAGAGCCTCCCTCAGCCTGTTTTCCTGTCTCAAAGGCTCAACAAAACCCCTGTGGTTCAGCAGGGCCCCGAAAGACCAACACCAATTAACTTTCCCTCTCATGCAAGATGACCAAATAGTTCAATATACCTACAAATTAGTTAAAAATCTTGCAAGCTGATAAAGTCAGTCACATAAATATTGCAATGCCCAAATAGTTCAGCAGAACCCCAGTGGTTCAGAATCAAACAAAAGGCGGACACAGTCAGCAAATGAGAGCTGTCAGAATGACTGTAAGTGAAGAGTAGGTCAACAGAGCCCTGGACTAAAAGGGTTAAATGCTGAGTGCCCTGTCACAGAGGCCCACCAGGGACAGACTCTCATCTCTGCATCACCAGCCGTTGGCTTACAGTAGAATAAAGAATCCCACTACTGTGGGAACTTTTCAGTCTTTTCTCTCAACTTGGGGTCAACTTGCTACAAGTGATTGATACCCAAAATGTGTCTCCTCTCCCGGCTGGCTCACCAACATTCTTATGGGCAGAGACTGGACCCTGGTATCCCTAACAAGCTAAACTCAGCCTCCTATCCTTGGTACACTGATTAAACAGACCAGTAATGATGAAATGCAGAGAAAAGAGAGTTGTTTAATATGGCCCCATTGGGAAGAGGAGTAAATGAAGAATTCAGTGTCCCACTCACCCCAAAGCCTGTTCCCAAGTCCTTCTTGAGGGATCTGTAATGAAGCTCAAGTCCTGGTAAGGGTGTGGTCCAGTTCATCACTTGCGTTGGTGTCTGGGCCCTAGGTGTGCCCGCAAGGTGCTCTGAGAACTGTTTGAATTGTCTTGTGAGAGACAAATTCCTCCTATAGCTAAACACGGGTTTCCTCTTCTCCCTTCTCCAGAGCAGCATGAGATTCCTGGAATAATTCTAATTTCATGGGATTGTTGTTTCAACAATCTAAATAACCCCAGGAGGGGCACACGTGTTTATATTTGCTTTCATCTAAGCATGTACAAGGAGACATATCAGGGACACCCCTTCCCTGGTCTGCATGGGGCAGGCCTAAGCCTGGGGACCCGGGTGACACCTGAAATGTGCAAAGACACAGTTTAGAAGTCCGGGTAGTGATGTGGTAGCAAGAAGACAGACAGGGCGAGCATCTGCGTTCTGTGCCTGGGGAGTTATTTTGAGAAGCATTACTACTGCAGAGGAAAGACCAGCTTCCATGACCACTCGCTCCAGAAGCTCTCCCCTCAAAGCCCAGTCATGAACATCACTACACGTAAGAATCACCTATTAAACACTATGCAGCACATAGACCGAGTTACACTGAAGACTCTCATTGGCCAAAGCGTGTAATGACCTCCTTCCCATCAGTAAGGGAACCATGCCAACATCTGCAATGAATAGAGACGTTCCCAGTGCTGCCAAACCTCATGAGTTCATGACAGTTCTGAAAACAGCAATGACATGGGTCACCGTTGGGGATGCTAAGAACTTACCTTTGTAAGAACTGGTGAACAGAGAGGGTCAGCTGCTGGCTGAGAAGCACTGCAGCTGGTAAGGCAGAAGAGGAAGGACAGAAACCAGCCTTGTGTTACACCTGTGCAATGGAACAATCACACACAAAGGGTGCACCCCTAGGCCCTGCACCCCGTAGGAACAGTAGAGGACATGCTAGTACAGGGCTTCTGCCAAGTGGGCCAGACTACAGGCAGGACACGGGACCCATGCTGAGCCCAGAGCCAAGACAAGAGTCAAGGCATGTTCACACACAAAATAGGACATAGCTGCCCTGAGGTAGGGAGCCACTGGCCAGGCATCTGGGACACACAAACACACACACAGATACATACACATACATAGACACACACACACACACACACATACACAGATACATACACCCACATAGACACAGACACACACACAGACACAGTCACATAGACACAGACACACACACACAGACGCACACACACATACACACACATGCACACACACATACATACACAGACATACACACATACATACACATACATACACACAGACATACACAGACACACACACAGACACAGTCACATAGACCCAGACACACACACCTGCTCTATTGCCATATTTACAGAGAAAGCACCTCCTTAGACCCCACAATGCATGATGGGAAAAGTAGATAAAAACTGGGCAAGAGCACCTCTGCCAAGATTCCAGTTCTGCTATGGCCAGGTACCAAGAGAGAGCATCCAGCAGCCTTCTTGCCTTCTTGCCTGGTAGGGTTCTATAGCAGTGCAGAGACTCCCACATTTTTTTCAGCACAAACACATCTGAGCCCAGAAACCACTCCCTCAGGATATAAAGGCCAAACCCACAGTGTTAAACAAATGTAAATCTTTACAATTGTCCTCCTCCTTGGTTAATCCCACCCTCCTTCCTTCTATAATATCCTGCAGCATCACAGGTGCCAACTGCCCTTGAACTTACAGCCCCTCTGTTAGTTTATCCAAGTTCAGAGACTGAAGCAAGAAGCCAAATCTGAGACCTCCTCAGTCAGGATTCAGCTCTCGATTTTGCAGCCCTGGCAGACAAATATAACCTCACATACACACACTCCGTCCAGGATGGCCTAATGCCAGCCTTGCTGAGTCAGGATAGCACGTGGTAGGGCTGGCAGGTGGCCAAGGGCAGGCTGAGGTGCCCTCCTGAGCCAGGCAGCAAGGCTGGAGCACGACTGTCGGAGGAAACGTGTGAGTGGGAGCCCCAGGGAAGTCAGGGTGGCCACGATCCGTCCTGCAGCCTCTCCAGCATGTGCCTGATAGCAAAGCTACTGTGACAAACCTTGGTTGGTAACAAAGAAAAAGCCCAGCACAGCGACTTCAGGGAATATGGAATTGATTTATCGGCATCTTTGCAAGGTTGCCAATCCCACATGGTCACCCTGACCCAGTCCCTCATGTCTTGCTGCTCTTCCATGTTTAAGGGACACGTCTCAGGAGTGCTGGAGGGATTGGGTGAGCCTGTGCCTCAGCCTTCAGCCCACAGCTCCTGTCCCTTCCACTTTGTGAGAACGAGGTATCGGCCATAGCTCCCTGCAGCTGGAAGAAGGAACAGGTGCCAGGGCTAGCTCAAACCACTACGCTACCCAAGTCCCTGTCACACTCCCTGATGACAAAGGCTGGCTGTTCAAGGACCAAAAAGATGGACGGTCTGGTTCCATGATGGGCAGGTTCCACGACTGGTCAGGTCTGCTTCTACTGAGTCCCGTGACATCATATCGTATTCCCGTGTCCTTCATCTTATAAAGTGTAGGAGTCAGGCGGTGACAGGGAACATTCTGCCTCTAAAGGACACCAGGATACTGCAGCCACCTTTCTCTTAAAGAAAAGCCTCAGAATGAGGAATTCTGCAAAGGGAGCTAGACCTCGGTAGCATGCTCTATCCAGGGCGGAGGAGAATCGGGCTTAGAAGAGAGGGAATCAGGCTTTCTTTCTACCCTGCCTGGAGATGGGAGTTCCAGCAGTGCTCTGCGGGGTGATGACAGGGGTGGCTTGGCTGGCTTACCCTAAGAATCTGACCAAATTATCTCGTCAAGCTAGATTTTTGGACATAGCCTTTTCCATGCCTGCCCTTAGCTTCTAAGAGCAGTTTTAACGGGAATCCCTGGTTCTCCGTGAAGCGCAGGTGCAGCACAGGGGCCATTTGGGGAGAAGAGTGGTCTCCGGTGGTCTTTCCATGCGTACCTGTATTGAATTCACCAAGCACATCAGCACATTTTGAAATTCGTATACCAAGAATTTGAGGTTGGGTTTGGAGAGATGGTTTGGTGGATAACAGTTCTTCCAGAAGACCCCGTTCTGATTCTCAGCTCCCACATTGGGCCTTCGGACTAATTCCTGGGCATCTGATGCCCTCTTCTGACCTCTACGGGCACCAAGCATACACATGGTACACAGACAAATATGCAGAAACCAAACCAAAACAAACACCCACACACATAAAATAATTTTAAAATCAGAATTTATAGTTAAGAAATTTATCATGGACTAGTATCTTCATGTCAGGAACTAGCAGTTCTTTCACAAAGGACGTAGAGCTCATCCAGCATTATGAGAAGTTCCCCAAAAAGTCTGTGTGACAAGGACAATGGCCTCTTAGATAGTGACACTCTTGTCTAACTGGGAAAGCTGGCACAGCCCTGTCCCCAGCCCCACCAGGATGTTTGTCTTCTGACAGGTGCCCTTGTTCCCCTGCTGTAACTACTTGCTAACTCTAAGTTACACATTAATCCACAGATCTTTTCCAGTAAAGAGTCGCTTAATGTTTGCTCTCAAAAATAAATAAGATTACAGGCCATGTCTCTATACATTCAATGTCACTGAAGGACTGGGGTCCTTTCTGTACCTGAGCCGGTGATCTGGGTCTCATATTCCTTTTCTGGATCTGGAGAGCAGCCGTTCGGCCTTTAAATCGCCCCGGGAACTAGTTCTGTCTGCTCTCTGCCTCCTTCCTTATCCAGCAAGTTGATCATTCTTCTATGCCTGTTCATGCTATGTGCTTGAGAGCTGAGTCAAGGATCATAAACTTGTCCTTTTGTCCCTGAGAAGGAAAAGCAGATGAGGGCAGAGCAATTCCAGAGCAATAGCACCCAGAGGACCATCCGGAGCTGTCCCCCCCACCCCCAGAAACAGCTATGATCTCATCTTTGAAGCAAGTAAAGATGAGGACCAATACCCACGAGTCTTCCCCAGCTCTGCGAGTCCATGACTAACCCTAACCCTCAGCACTTCGGGCTGAGACCCCACAGCAGGGTCCTTTCAGATGTAATTAAAGTGAACTCATACTAGGATAACATGGGTACTGTTCCCATAGAACTGTTGCTTTGGGAAGAAGGGAGACAGGTACAGCCTCGCCTCGAGAGAGCACACACAAAAAGAGGCAGAGGCCAGGTGTGAACACAGAGGTGCTGGGATGGGGGAAGCTGGAGAGATGGAAAGGATCTCCTGGGAGATGTGGATTTTCTTGACTTTGGGGCGACATAACTGACGGGACATATTCTTACTGCTTAAATATTCCCACTAAATGAATCACTTGGCTGTCCCAGGGCATTGGCATACCCTGAGCCTGTGTCCTCAGGGTATAGGTCTAGCTAACAGAGCAGAGCTGTCCTTGAGCAGCCTTGAGTTGACTGCCCATTCTAGAAGGTTAAAAACAAAACAAAACAAAACAACACTGTTATTCCAAAAAGTAGCTGTGTCAGTTCCAGAGATGTGTAGAGTTGCTGTAAATACCTTGGATACTCTCCAAATAGTATCTGTAGACCTCTTCCGGCCCTGCATGGGACCAGGTTCCTTTTTCTAAGCCAACGGATGCTAAGCTCATCAGTTTGTCTAACAGGAGACGTCAGCAAACCACAGCCTCTACCCGGACACGTCCACTCCAGTCACACTGCTTTCTTTATGGCTATTCTGTGTGCATTTCTCCACCCCCACCCCACATTCATAGCCCATGGCTTGATCCCTGTGGGCACTGGCCTTACTGGGTAGCATGACTCAGTCAGTGCAGGCTCAGTTCAAGCCAGGATGCTCTCCAGCTGACCATGAAGGGCATTTCGGACTAAGCCCAGTTCTGCACAATGCCTGTGCTGGCCGCCCTGAGTCCCTCCCCAGAGGACAGATGACACGACAAACATATGATTGTGGGCAGAGAAGACCAAGGCCTGACCGCATGGCCTGTGGATGCCCCTCCCTTCCAGATCACAAGGGCAGAGCCGAGCACAGCTGCTAGCCTCCCCTTTTCAGTCAGAGGGGGATCCCTGGACCAGGGCCTGGATGTATTCTTTGTAAATCTGTCCTCTTTTCCTGTTATACAAACTGTAGATAAAAAGCTGGCTTTTAGGCCGCCAGGCTATTCAAGGTCACCTTCACCTGAACTCCTGTCCCACAGACCCACAAGTGACCTTGATCACTAGGTTAGAGCTTAGAACCCCTACTCCCTAATACTTTCACCAAAAAAGTCTTCAAATCTCACCATGGGAGCAACACAGCACACATGTTCTTCTCCACAGAAGGTCTCCTTTCCTACATGGTGGACCTCTGAGGTCCAATGCAGCAGGAGAGCAGGGCAATCTCCACCAGGCACAGTCTCCACCATCTCTATCTCTCCATTCTTGCTAAGTCTCTTCAGCCCAAGCCCAGACACACCAGCCCCCTGAGCCCTAGAGAGCCATGGGCATCTCCTTTGAGTCTCTGGGATACTGGGGGCTTAGGCCTTCTGCTTCTATTGTGGCTAACATGCCCTCGTTTCTATCAACGTCTCTTTCTGCAGGAAACACAGCTTACTCTCAGAGCTGCCCTGGTCTTTTTAAATCAAGCTCATTTAAAAATTCAAATCAAAGAATAAAATACTTTGTCATTATAAAAAAAAATCAGATGTAAGCATGTGACATGTCGTAAAAGTCTCCATGGTGGATACAGGATGGAGGTCTTATTAGGCCTGTGACATAAAGTCTGGGAGTCAGAGTTCTACTCCCCAAAGGACCAGCTGAGACAACTAGTTTCTGCCCCATGGCTGTGAGGCCACACACGAAGCTCCTTCCATATCCGTAAGGACTACTTTTCCTGTACTGGGCCCCTGCCTAGAGGGCAGGAGCATTAGTCTGAACTCTCTCTTACTCTCAGAAAGCTATAGTCAGTGTTTCTGTGTTGGAGGTACAGCCCTGGGTAAGTCTCTCAGGCAGCTCTGGGCAGGCACACCTGACTTGAGAAACTTCAGCGGGGTGGGCCAGGCATCCTGAGCCATCAGATGTGCTCTGTGTCTCACTAGACTGAGCTCCCGACTGTCGCTGTCCACCCATCTGCCTTTGGCTGAGGGTTCTCTGCCTGTTGCTCTGCCTTGGCCCGAACCTATCTGTGTTTGAATTATGTTCCTCTGCTGAGGCCCAATTATTTTCATAAATCCTCTCCCCAAATTGCCTCTGGTCTCTATAATATTTTGATGAAGTGTCCAATGCAAGGAGACACCATTTATTACGTCCACATCCACTGACTACATTCTTCTAAACTGTAGAAAAGGAGACCTTGGCATTTGTTCTTCATATATTTGCTTCATCCTTGGCCATGACTCCAGGGTCCACCCCCCTCTAACCAGCTGTGCCAGCCCTTTGGCGACACAGAGCTCCTGAGGCTCCTGGTTTCTTAGTATGTTTGGACCACAGATGCAAATGATCACAGACCACATGGCTCAAATGTCAGGTCTGGAGGCTTCCTAGAACATCTGGGACTGGGTTAAGAGGCTACCTGGTTCAGACCTGGTTCCTCATGTGATGGAGAGGAAAGTTTCAAGTTTCCTGTCTCCTCTTCTATGACATTATCCCATCAGGGACTCTACCCTCATGACTTACACTTACCCTAAACTGACCCTGCTGACCCCACCGATTGGCACCATTGGTTTGGGTAAGAATTGAATATAAGCATTTGAAGAACACACATATTCATTGCACAGCAGAATTTCTGTGCTATGCAACAAGGGCATTTTCCTGGGCAGACCAATACCTGGTTATCACAGACCCTCCCCCAACAGAGAGCTACCGGTCCTTTTCTAACCCAGATGCAGTCTAGAGTTGGGACACAACTGTGTTGATGGTGAGGAGTCCCATCCGCAGCAGAACTGGGGGGTGGACATAATGTCTCCTAGTTCTATGCATCATGGAGTTCATATTTGCCGTGTCCTCTAATCATCAGACTACACCCTAAGCAAGGACATGCCTTGCAGCTCTCTTCACATAAGGATATTTGGGTATGAATAGGGAAAATGGCTTTCAAAAGTCTAAACAGAGATCGGTGGAAGAGGTAGACAGCTCCTACTAGAGCCAGGACACCCCCACCTCTGTCTCAGTCTTCCTGTTGTCAAGCACATGTAGCTTAATCACTGCTTGTATACGAGCAGACAGAGGGGAGTGGAAGATTCCCTACCCACTGGGGATAAGTCCTGTGAAGTGGAAGTTTCTGGTTGAGTCATGTGATGCAGACTCCTGTGGTGTTTTGCTGAGTCAAGACCCATGGGAGGACACGTGATGTTTGGAGGGAGAATAAATGGGACTCAGCCGACAGTGCACAGTGACGGTGTGCTTCCCTAGCTAGCTTTGCGATGCCTGTTGGTCTCTCATCTTTGCTGATTTTCATGGCTTCACTGGGAGAACTCCTGGTGTCCTGGCTGATTCTGGTCCCTCCCACTACCTTGTGTTGAGTCAGAGGAGGCCTGGCATTTTCTGCTGGACCGTGCCACGGCTGCTGATTGTGTTTGGTATCCTGACACTTCTGAACTGGACTGCTAGTATCCTGACAAAGAGATTGGAAGCACCCCAAAGAACTACTTCTAAACAGGTCCACATCCCCTTGTCCTGTTAACCATCTTTTCTCCCCTACCTTTGGATGGTGGGCTAGAAAGGGGGTTGAAGTGTTCGAGAACCCTTAATTTTTTATAATTTTTATTTTTTATTATATTCAACACAATATATATTTTTATACCAATCATCAAAATGATGAACATGTTATTAAATGAACAGAATAAGAACAGTTTTTATACATTGGAGTTCATTGTAGTAAGGCTGTACTTCAATGTCCCTCTCATCACCAAAGGATTTTACCTCCAGAGTAGCTAAGAGTTGACAGTTCTGTTGCGCCAAGGAATGAATTGTAGGCACCATTATTTGGATACAGATTTCCTGCTATGGTCAAGGCTATTTGACTTGAGTGATTGTCACCATTCTCAGCCCACAGGGAACAGGTTACATTCATTTAAGAAATGGTGTGTGTCTTAAGATGGTCTCTCCATGAAGTCATTCATCAACTGTTTCAGTGAACAATGGAGAACCCTTATTAAAAGTAGGTTTTTAAAAAGTCTAAGCCTACAGCCCGGTGGCTTTGCACCTTTAGAAATCTACTAGTTAGGAGCCTGCAAAGATGGCTCAGCAGTTAAGAGCAGCCAGGTCCAATCCCCTGTACCCACATGGTGGTTTATAACTGTCTGTAATTCCAGTTCCAACTGCTGATCTAATGCTCTCTTCTGACTTTCCTAGGCACCAGACATGCATGTGATACGGAGATACACATGCAGACAAAACACCCATACACATAAAAATAAAATGAAATTCTATTTTTAAATTACTTTTAAAATGTACTGGTTAGTAAAACACTAAATTAATTTTTATAGAAGGCTGAGAAAACTGGCTGGGAAATGTTTTTCATTAACACATGACTTGGAGAATGGAGAGATGACTCAGCAGTTAAGAGGTCCTGAGTTTAATTCCCAGAAGCCACATGGTGGCTCATAACCATCTGTGATGGAATCCGATGCCCTCTTCTGGTGTGTCTAAAGACAGTATACTTACATAAAACAAATAAATAAATCTTTAAAAAAAAAATTGACTGGGATTTTGGCCTCTAGACAAAAAACCAATATCAGGGTCTAAAGCTGCCTTGAAGGAGTTAACAGCAGATAGTCACAGGAAAGGACCACGGTTCAATTCCCAGCAGTCTCATGGCAGCTCACCAGCATCTTTAGCTCCAGCTTCTAGACGTCTCAGTAGCTGGCATCTGTGGGCACCAAGCACATAGGCAGTAGGCAGACACACAGGCAGGCAAAATATATTCACATCGGAAAGATTAATTAATTCTTTAAAAAAATTCATGCTAGGCATGGTGGCACACAACTATAATGTCAGAACTGGGGTAACAAAGGAGGATCAGGAGTTTGGGGTCTGTCTGCTGGGTAAGCATGAAGACTAAGTTTAATCCACAGAACCTATAAAAAAAAAGTGGGGTTTGTTTGTTTGTTGTGTTGTTCTGTATTTTTAATCCAGGGATGGAGTCAAATGCTTTTGATTTCAGCTCGAGGGAGGTAGAGACAGGAGAATCTCTGGGGCTTGCAGGCCAGCTTAGCTACTGGAAAATAATTAAAAGACCCAGTCTCAACAAGTTAGACCTTTCCTGAAGAGGTTGACTTCTGGCTTACACACACACACACACACACACACACACACACACACACACACACGAGACGGGTGTATGTGTTTGAGTTCAGGCTGAACTACATAGTAATAAAACCCTGTACTAGAACTAAAACCCACTGAAACAAGATGAAACTCCCAGAAATGGGTCTCACTGAATATGCACCACTTCTGATGGTGAGCACGGCAAAATGTTGCTGAGAAAATCCAAGACCAGTGTAAAAAGTATCCAATGCTGACTGTATCTACAGATCAGGGGATGGGAGACTGCAAACTGTTTTCTCTCCAGAAACAATTTATAGATTCAAAGCAATTCCAATTAAAATTCAGCATATCTTTTTAGGAGAGCTGTTCTAAAACTTCATATGCAAATGAGAAAATCCATATGCAGACAAAACTAACAATTCTCAAGAAGAAGGGAACATTTAAATATTCATACTACCTGACCTCAATTATTATCATAAAGAAGTGTGGTATTAGTCAACTGTGGCGCACGCCTTTAATCCCAGCTTTCAGGAGGCAGAAGCAGGTGGAATTCTAAGTTGAAGGCCAGTCTGGTCTACAGAAGTGAGTTCCAGGACATCCAGGGCTACACAGAGGAAGAAGAGGGGGAAGAGGAGGAGGAAAAGGAAGAAGAAGAATGGTACTAACTTTAAAGAGAAATAAATTGAACAGTCAATAAACAGACCCACACATGTACAATCAGTGGGTTACTGGTGACACAAAGACAAGTCACTAGAGGTAGAATAGTCTTCAATAAACAATTCTGGGACAACTGTACACACACACACACACACACACACACACACACTGAAATCTACACCTCAGCCATTTATTCAGAATGTTAAGTAATAGTAACGGGTCAACAGTATTGATAAGGAAATGACTATTCACCTGAATAAAGTCTCACAAATTTGAAACAGATCATGTTCTCAACCAAAAAACTTACCTTTGCAATAATTTCTAGGTTAACACCAAAAACATAAAAGGGGGAGACAGTAATCTCAAATTGAAGAAGCCTGCTATTTGAAAGACAGTTTGATAGAATGAAAACCCCAGGTGCAGGCCAGAGATAAATATTTACGAACCGCATATCTGATAAGGAACTTTTATCTGGACTATTTAAGGAATTCTTGAAACAACACTTAGAAAAGCAAACATCTCAAACAGGAAGGAAAGAGGGAGGGAAGGAGGAAGGAAGGAAATATAAACATACACTTCAGCAGAGAAGCTATTTGGATGGCAAAAGGTACACTCAGCTCCACTTGAAATCATTAGTTATTGGGGAAATGCAATTTTAAACAGTAAGAAATCCCTGTGCACCTACTAAGATGCCTCCACTTAAAAACTGTGCTAAGTGTTACTTGACTCTAAAACTGGGACCTCCACACACTGCTGGTGATGTGTGGATTGCTTTGGAGAAATGTAATCTTTAAAGTTAAATGAGTCTATCCCATGTGGGCCAGCTATGCTGCTCTTAGGTGTTTTCCAAGGAGAAACTTGCACGGGCTGTTGAAATGGTTTAGATGTAAAAGTATTTATAGCCAAACCTCAGGATCTGAATTCAATTCCTGGGAGCCATAAAGTAGAAGGAGAAAGAGAGATTGTTACAGGTTGTAAACACACATATACATACTCACACACTAATGCACACACACATGCACACACACACATGCACACACACACATGCACACATACACATGCACACACACACATGCACACACACACATGCACACACACACATGCACACATACACTAAACAAAACATTTAAAAACCTTCAAGCTGCCTCTTCTGCCGCTGCCTTGTGCTCCTTCAGGGCGGATCTGGTGCCTCTTTTGTGAAGTGGCAGCTGAGGAGACTATGGCGCTCACCATGGCTGACAAGAAACTTGAGGAAGGATTCCAGACTGAGAAAAACAGTCATATTAATTTGAATGCGGTGAGGTAGCGTGGATCTGTGGTACAGTTTCAGATGAAGAGGAAGACAGCACTTAGTAAACTCATGAAAGCTTATTGGGAATGACTGGGTTTATTAGTGAGGCAGATCAATCAGATTCTGATGTGATGGGCAACTAATCAATGAAACACACACCTGCACAGTTGGAAATGGGGGGGTGAAGACATGATTGATGTGTTCCAGCAGCAGACAGGAGGTGTCTACTGAAAAGGGAACTTGCTACTTTCCTCCAGAATTTTGTTATAGACCACATGCCACAGGAGCCATGGAAGCCACATGAGCCACGGGAGCCACGGGAGCCATGGGAGCCACAGGAGCCATGGAAGCTACAGGGGCCACGGGAGCCACAGGGGCCACAGGAGCCACAGGGGCCACGGGAGCCACAGGGGCCACGGGAGCCACAGGGGCCATGGGAGCTCTCACTCTCACTCTCAACTAGAAAGCCAAGATTTGGTTCCTCCACACCCTGGCTACTACGGTACAGTTTTCTCTCTTCTTTCACTTCCTTGTCCCCATTTCTTTATTGTCATAAGTAACTTGTGTGTGTGCAAAGCTCATTGCTCTTTTTCTCTTTTGAACTAAAGGGCCAACACTGTTTTGGTTGACATCAGATGGGGCTGGTCTGGGGAAGATACCGGTCCTGTGGAAACACCCCTCTTCCCCCACTAGTGGCACACTCATTCTACTCCTTATATTCCAGTAAGTTATTTTCTTCTCATCGTTTTAACAAAAGAACCCAACAACATAAAATTCTTACATACCTCATTTGATGGGAGAATTTTAATGTTCTTCATCTACCACTGTAAAACCAAGGACAATTTCATAACTTCTTTTATGGTTGTTACATGCAGGGCAATCTGTCTTTAAGTAGGGGTAAACTACTCTTAGACAAAATGATCCTAAATCGTTTTCCCTTGGAGCCAAGCCTTTTGTTTAAATAAACTTCATATTAAAATAAAAAGAAAGTTAAAGAGAAAGGAAAGTATATCGGCACATGATAATGTATGCATAAATGGACTGTAAGTGTTCACAACTATTGTCTGAAGTGGCCTTGGGGACCATGTGGAGCTGGTTCTGTCCAGACACCATGCTTCCACCGACCTCCATGACCCACCCAGCTTATTCCTGACAAGAGGGGCAGCCAGCTTTCCTTTCCATAGCTTGTTCACAACGCCCCAGATGGCTCCGCCCTCCTGCCCTGTGGGGCTGAGCCTCACCAGTCCCATCCCAGGGCACATCAAACGTGAAATACCTACCCGGATTGTTTCTTACCGATTTCCCATGTCTGCCTTAGAAAGGGGATTTTTGTTTGTTTGTTTTGTTTGTTGTTTGTTTGTGCAGATGACTCGGTTCCAGTGACCTCCATCAGGTCTTTCACTCCCCCGACCCCACATTTGCTCCCTCCTTGCTCTGTGTTCTAAGTCAAACACAGGAGGATGTTCTTTACTAAAGCAATGGTCTATATAATGTGAGGCATCTTCACTGGGATGATCAGCAGAAAGAATGCACTGGGAACGTAGGGGAGACTGAGGTCCAAACTTAAAGAAGCCAAAGGACCTGGATGACTCCATCTAGTTGAGGTGGTGCTGGGTCCTGGTCATCTGAGTCGGGGCCACACCACAGAAGCCAGAGAAGCTTCTTCAGAGGGGGGCGGGGGAGGACGTTCAAGTAATTGGAAAAAACTTCTCATCTCCAAACTTCCACAGGGGCACAGGCAGCAGCTGCAGACATGCCAACTACTTGACCTCCGTCCATGCCCGTCCCTTAAAACCCTCAGAAATGGTGGGCCTCTGTTTGGCTTGCAGTGAATGTTCATGGATAGCTAACAACACTTTTGACACCAGTGTTTCTTCTTAAGAAAGAACAGAAAATTAATACGGCAAATATTCTTCCCAGGCACATGGTGTTTGTAGGCCTAGAGTAGCCTTAGGAAATTCGGGGTGCTCTCTGTGCTCCTGCAGCCTTTGGCTTGGTTTCTGGGAGTGCCGTGATTCTAGTCTGGAAGCAGGCACAGATGGCTTATCCAATTTTTAATTCTCTTTCAAGGCGATTCCCATGACATTCATTTCTCTGAAATTAACGTATTTGTTAGCCCCACCTTCAAACGAATGACCTTAAAGAGAGTTCCACCAGCGATGACCCTGTGTGCTCCCAAGAATTTGGGTTGCATTCACCCAGAAAAGGGGGGTGACTCCCTATCCTTTTCTATCAAAATGTTGAGGCCTTATATCTGTATTATGAGATTGGTCTGCAAGGGCTCTGTGTGTGTGTGTGTGTGTGTGTGTGTGTGTGCTTATGACCTTGCAAAGTATTCTGAGACAGGAGCCAGGAAGCTTTGGTACTGGAAAATACACAATGCTGCTTTCAGCCTGTGGTGTGGAAATCAGATTACAGAGGGAATAACATCTTACACTGTGGACCTCCATGCCACTGGGTGTGGCCTCAGTTATTGTTTCCTTAGTGGATGTTACATCCCTTTAAAAAATGTGCCCAAGAATGAAGATTCCAAAAGCGATACCTGCAGAGGAGGATAGAAAACGGTCAAATTGTATCTGGGCACTACGCCCAGATACAATTCTCCTTTCATTTTACCGCATTCTAGGTCACAATGGCAGTGAAATTTTGAAGATACTGGAGTCGAACCAGTCGGCCTGCCTTGCCTCGCCCAGCTCGACCCGCCCCCAAAGGCTCCGCCCCACTCACCCTAGGCCCCACCCCACCCGCCCCAAAGCCCCGCCCTCACCCGCTGCCTCCTTCACGGCCCAGAACCGCAGCGAGCGCCGGGTGCGGCGCTGCAGCCGCAGGGATGTGACCTTCACCGCCGCTTGGCCAGGATGACCGGAGCCCGTGTCCCGCGGCGTCCGCGCCTTGCTTCAGCCTCCCGGGTGCTCTGACCGCACGCTCCCGGCTGCCGGGCTCCCCGGCCCGGGCCTCGCCATGCCGCCACCGCCCGGGCCCGCCGCCGCCCTGGGCACTGCGCTTCTGCTGCTCCTGCTGGCCTCTGAGTCTTCGCACAGTGAGTACCGCGGGGTCTCCCAAACCCACCACCCCGTGGTGTGGGGCTCCACGCCTGTACCCGGCGCAGCATCCTGGTGCCGGGTTCCCCAAATACCCTGGCGTCCTGGCCCTGGACCTCTGGGCTCTAGGCATCACGGACCCGGAGCATCCCAGACACACAGCATTATGGTCCCCGGAATCCCTGAGCCCGAGTGGGTGCAGGTTGACTGCACACCCTTCTTTCTGCAGCTGTGCTGTTGCGGGCGCGTGAGGCGGCGCAGTTCCTGCGGCCCAGGCAGCGCCGCGCCTACCAAGTCTTCGAAGAGGCCAAGCAGGGCCACCTGGAACGGGAGTGCGTGGAGGAGGTGTGCAGCAAGGAGGAGGCCAGAGAGGTGTTCGAGAACGACCCCGAGACGGTGAGCGGGCGCCGAGGTCTCGGGGTGGGGGGCCTGTGCGTCCCAGAACCCATACTTTTGGGTGCCACAAGTTCCGACTCCCACCCTGTGCAGGTCCAGGAGCCTGGGGACTGTGGAACCCCTAACATGCTTTCTGGAGATTTAAGGATCCTTGTGTGGACCGCGCCACCACGTGCACCCCAGAACTCTTAGACACCGAGCCTTATTCTCACCCCCTTGCACTTCTCCATTCTTGAGTCCCAGTTCCTCAGAGGACCCCCCCCCCCAGGTTGTCTCCTTTTCAGGAGCAGAAGGCGTGCCCTTGAGTGGGCTCCACTAAGATCCGTTCAGTAGACTCTGAAGGAATCTCTTCCGAGGACGTGTTCAAACTAAACCTTCCCCTACTCCCGGAAAAGAAAGCACCCGTGGGAAAAATCCGCAGTGATTTGAAACTCAAAGGCTTCCTAAGATTGCCTGTCCCTAAATTGGATTGGAGGTGAGGGGTGGGAGGTGAGGGGTGGGGCTCCTCTTTGGTCTTCCTCCAGAGGGACTCAGGGTTTTCCTGAAAGAGGAATTGAAAGATCTCAAGGCTGGAATTGCTTGCAGCAGCAGGTCCAAAAATACGATGGCTGGAATTGTGCAAAGAACATGCATACGGGCGGGTGGGAAGCAATGTGAGGGAAGGGCCGGCACCTGCCTCTGCAAGGGCCATGCCGGCCCAGGACAAACTTCTATTAATAATGTCCTTGGGGAGCGGAGCAGGCATGCAGCCAACTGCAACCAGCAGCCTATGCGTGCCCAGGGCGCTCCACAGAAGGTGCGTGTGAGGGCTGAGCGGATTGGGGGGAGCACACCACAGCTTATCTCAGGGCATGCCTGAGGTTAAGATCTGGACCAGCACCCGGGCCTCCATAGTGATGCAGAGGGCCCCTGTCACCTGCCAAATCGGTACGGTTTCACAATGCTGGGTTCCGCTGGCATTTTCCTTTCAAAGAATTCTTCTGGGATGAAGTAAGGATCACGTGGTGTGAGCGAGGATGGATCCGTGTGAGCGGTTAGGGCCTTTGCTTTGACTTGTGTTTAATCGGCTGACTGGACAACCCCTGTCAAAGCTGCTTTCCTGATACCCCTGCTACAGCCGTGGAATGTCACCATGGCTGCTTTGGCACTGTGTGAAAGCTGAGATCCATCCAGTGACAAGCTGTGCCCCACCCCCAGCCCCCATCCTCGCCCCCGACCCCGACCCCACCCCCCACCCCCACCCTCACCTCCACCGCCCGCCCTGCCGTGGCACTGCCCCAGGCATCAGCAGCAGTATAGGGGCAGATGGCTGATCTTTTTATAACCTTGCTGTTGCTTCTCTGTTTTTATGATGAGTCCTCTCGACCAGTGAGTTCAGCTGTTGACATTCTAGGGCGAGCCCCAGTCCTTGGTCACCTGGGCTTAGGTGACTGGCTCTGTGTGCTACAACCCCACCCTCCCATGAAGCTTCCTGCCATTCAGTGTGGACAGGGCTTGTGGCGACAAGAGTGGAGAGCAGCAGGGCCACCACCCTGCCGTGGAGTCCCGCCCCGCTGCAGCCTGCCTGCCAGGGCAGACAGGCCCAAGCCGGCCCCTCCTGGCTGCCAGGACAGGGATAAAGCTGCTCTTCTTTCAGTCAAGTCCCTCTGGTTTTAATTGCTTGTGCGTTTTAATTATAATTTTATTTGCAAAGGTGTGAATTGAAGACATGAAAAAGTAATGTCTTCAGGACCCCTGCGTCCTTCAAAGATTCTCTTTGGGCCATGGAGAGTTTCCCTTTTCTGTGAGCATTTAGGTGAAACTGCAGGCTATAATGCTACAAAGGACAGTCCACCCTGGTCCTATCACAGCCTGTCTTCTTCAGGACTTGGCACACACCTCATCCCATCAGAGCTACCTAAAACTGTCCTCTCTGCAGCCCCTACACCCCAACACATGGATTTTCCTCTCATGAGTCAGCTCGAAGGCCTGACCTGTGCCTCTTGCCTGCAGTATGTAAACTGTTAACCCTGGCGTCCAGCCTGCACCTCACCTTGCAGAATTCCAAACCAAAGCTCTTCCCTAGCTGCTACCACCGTGATCTGGCTGCTAGTCCCTTGTCTCCTGTTGCCACAACCTTGTGGGATATGGGGCAAGCCTCAGGAAGGGGTAGCGCCAAGCTGTGCTCTGGAGTCCTGGTGGTCCTCTGCAAAGACCTCTGGCTGGAGCCTCCCCTGCTCTGTACCCCTGGGGAGACCTAAGACCCGGGCCCACAGACATGCAAGCGCCAGTCACCTTCATAGCCTCAGAAGGAAGAGTGGGAAGAGACTTCCCTTCCCGTGAAAATGCTAGCTCAGCTTTCCTGGATTTGAAATGTAGCTCATTTCTTGTCCAGAAACAAGGAGGCCCAAGAGATGTCTTGACAAGAGGCATGGCTTGGACTTACCTGCTCCATTGTTTGTAACAATGAGAAGCTGTGGTCTGCAGACCTCCTGTAAAATCAGATTCTTAACATTGGTCGGAGGGAATCCTTCCTGGGCCAGGCAGAATCCGCACTTAGAGGCTAATCTTGTGACTACAAAGAGATATAGTCAGTGCCCAGGAACTGTGAGAAAAGGAACAAGAGGACCATTGGCCTCAGGGTTGTCTTTGGGATGCTGAGGTGAGCTTTAAATTTAGATAGAAAAAGGATTGGGTATGGGGGTATGAGATATGCAGAGTTAAGCAAGGCTTGTCAAGGGTGGGCTGGCTGACGCTGTCTCAGTACTGGTTCAGCAAAGTGGTTAGAAGGGGTCCTTATTCTTTGAGGGGACAAGGGGGTCCCTGGGAGTGCAGGTTCTTTCATAATAACTGTTCTTAGCAATCTCTCAGACTGTTGTCCCTGACGACTGTTCACTTCTCTTGGGAATCTGAGACAAGATACAATGTTAGCAGATCCTTGTATCTGCTTATCTTCGTGTGCTCCACCTTGCAGGGGCATGTGGAGGGTATGTACCTCCAATCTTATGTAGATAGTGCCAGAGGGAGTAGCATGCTTACATAAAAAAATAAAAAAAAAAATAAAAACACAAGTGACCTGAAAGAAAACACACAGACTCAAAATGGAAGTAGAGGTGCCAAGCCTTCATCCAAGTCCTCTGTGGGTCTGAATGAGGAGTCTGTGTGGTTTTTAGTGAAAACTCTCAGAACTTGTTAAAATCCCATTGTGTGTTCCCTGCCGTTGTGTGTTCCCTGCCGTTGTGGGCTCAAGGTGCTGGAGTACACTAGCCATCCTCCTGTGGCTCCCAGTGGTGTCTTGGCCAGCTGTAGTTACCACACACCTGCACACCCCTGGCTCCTTATCTCTGCCATTCGTTTCCAGGGCCCCCAGGGAGGGGATGAGAATGTGATCTTGCCCTCCATACTGGGTGGGCCTAGACAGCTGGAAACAAGCCAACTCCCACGTGAAGAACCACGAGGTTGTTTTGTTTTGTTTTCTCAGTGTGCCTGGGAAGAGTTTGGCTCTGTTCAGTTAGCATTTCTTCTGACATTGGGAAGAAAAGGGCCAGACCTGGGCCCTCCAGAGGACTCTTCACCAATGCTGATAGCTTCTTACTGATTTTCTCCAGGGAGGGAATGCAGGATCCCTCCACACAGTTGCTGTGTGCCTCCACCCACATTCCTCAGGGGCGGCTCCCCTGTGGTGGCAGCCCTGGCTACTTCTAATCTCTCTGTCCCTTCTCTCTCCCACAGCCTCTCTGTTATCTGGTTTCCCTTTTTATTGTTACTGTCCCTTCCGGGCACTTCCTTCTCACTGGCTGGGTTCCCTGTCCCAGTTGCTAATTCCCGAGAGGTCTTGAGGTTGTAACTCTGCCCCAGGTGAGGCCCTTCTGCAGAATCTCTTCAGTAATGTACCTAATCCTTTAAGACTGCTCCCCCAGTTTAGGATGTTTGCCTCTGGAGGTTCCTAATCAAGAAGTTAATCCCAGCTGGGGATTCTAAACTAATCCCAGCTGGAGCCTTATACTTTGAACCTTTCCTACAGGGAGGAAGACCTCATGCCTGGTGACTGATTGGCACGTTTTTTTTTTAAATTTAAAATGCAAAGATGCAAGATTCATAGTGGGTTGGCAGGCTGGAGTATTAATACTGAGGAAACTCAATGAGAGCCCCATCTGCCCCTCCCTACTGTCTCTCAGTTCTCTGAAGCTCTAATTCATTCTCCATGTCTACCCCCAGACCCATCTCTTATTCTTCATCTTCCTCTTCTTCCTCCTCCTCCTCCTCTTCTCCTCCTCCTTCTCCTTCTCCTCTTCCTCCTCCTCCTCCTTTATCCTCCTCCTCCTCTTCTTCCTCTCCTCCTCCTCCTCCTCCTTCTCCTCCTCCTCCTCCTCCTCCTCCTCCTCCTCCTCCTCCTCCTCCTCCTCCTCCAGCTGCTACTGCTATTGCAGCTGAACTCTCATGAGACTTTGAGGCACTGTTAGTTCTATGGGTCTGGGACCTAAGTGACCATTTTTAAACCATGTCTACCCACTAAGGACATTTTTCCTGAGATGATAGGCTTTCCAAGGACAGCTTGCTGCAGTTAACTATGCAGAGTAAACTAGAACCTTCCCGGTTGTGAGCATGGACTGGCCATTGGGCTGTCCCTTCTGCAAATACAGAAAATGATGTCCATGCACTTGCACTCTGCTCTGGACTCAGATGTTTCTCTGTCTTGATAATGCATGTGCCCAACATTGTCCTCTTGTGTGGGTTTTGTTGGTCATTGGCGCATCAGCTGCCTTCAGACATAGTCTGATCAGGCAGCTACTGAAGCTATCAGCTGCAGCCTGGCTGGTGAGGGCCTCCAAAGAGGCCAGGAAGAATGATCGATGGCTGGACGCCATGGGCATGATCCTGCCCTGTCCTGTGTAGGGGGGACAGGAAGATCAGTTCTGAGCTATGTCACACTCGGGAAAGTGCCAAGGCCACTGGGTCCTTCTTAGCTGGGTGTTAGAATTGCTGCATCCTTCCAGAAGAAAAGTTGGCTTGTGCTGGTGTCGAGACAGACCTACAGCAGTACTGCTGGAGTACAGGCAATGCTATTATTACCTTTGACCTTTCCATGCGCGTGGCTATGAAAGGCTCTTCCTGGCCATGTAAACAACAAACACATGAACTCCTCACACCCGCTGGCTGTGTCCCCACACTTGGTTCTATAACATGAAGGGCATCTGGTCATCTAAGTTCCTTCCAGAAATTCTTTCTAAGACTGTAGAAAAGCACTTTGTTGCCCCCTAGTCATGGGGTCCTTCCTCCCACATACTCCATCCTAGTACCTCTGTTCTCATCCACATAGCCCCTCATCAGTGAGAGAAAGATGAGAGAAGACAAACGTGGATGTCTGTCACATTGCAGGTGAGGCGGGCGCTCTGCTGGGAGTTTGTGGCATTGGCCTGTCTGGCTGCCTGTTGCTTATGACATTCCTGGACAGGCTTCTGGTCATCCGGTCACTGGCCCAGAAGAGCCAGAGGGCTTGTGTACACTGTACTGTGTGGAGACAGGAAAGAGCTCTCGTGAACAGCTCTATGCTTCAACCAGAAAATTTGTTTTACAAATATATTGTATGAAAACCAATGACATCTGAGGATGAAGATCGCTGTGCTAGATAGTTCTATGTCAACTTGACTCAAGCTAGAATCATCCAAGAGGAAGGAATCTCAGTTAAGAAAATGACTCCATAAGATCTGGCAAGCTTGTAGGGCATTTTCTTAATTAGTGATTG
Source organism: Apodemus sylvaticus (assembly GCF_947179515.1). Taxonomy (NCBI): domain Eukaryota; kingdom Metazoa; phylum Chordata; class Mammalia; order Rodentia; family Muridae; genus Apodemus; species Apodemus sylvaticus. The sequence goes on along the minus strand of NC_067489.1, from coordinate 9,179,540 downwards.
ATATGGAAGGGCCCACCCCACTGTGTGCCCACCCCACTGTGTGCCCACCCCACTGTGTATATTGCCATCTCAGGGCTGGTCGCACTGTGTTCTATAAAAAAGCAGATTGCCCGAGAGCGGGGGGAATGGGGCACACCTTTAATCCCAGCACTTAGGAGGCAGAAGCAGGCGGATATCTGAGCTCAAGGCCACCCTGGTCTACAGAGTGAGTTCCAGGACAGCCAGGGCTATACAGAGAAACCCTGTCTCAAAAACCAAAAAACAAACAAACAAACAAGCAAACAAACAAAATAGCAGATTGAGTAAGGCACAAGGAGCAAGCCAGTAAACAGCATCCTTCCATGGCCTCTATGTTAGTTCCTGCCTCCAGGTTCCTGCCCTGCTTGAGTCCCTGTCCTGGCTTCCTTCAATGGTAGACTATGATGTGGAAGTAAAAGTCAAATAAGCCCTTTCCTCTCCAAGTTGCTTTTGGTCATGGTGTTTCATGACAGCAGTAGAAACCCTGACTAAGACAGAAGTTGGTACCAGGAGTGGGGGTATTGCAAGACAGACCTGACCATGTGTTTTGGGGAGGAGTGTGGAAAGACTTTGAGCTAGAAAAACCATTGAATGTTGAGGCTCAGTGAGCTGCTCTGTGGGAGCTTGGAAGATGAGAAGGTTGAGCACGGTGCAGACAACAGAGACCTGGCTTGTGAAGTTTCAGGGGGAAGTTTAAAGGCTCCACCGGGGCCACTTGTTATTTCGAATTAGATTCTATGGTTCTGGCTAGCTGGGGCTGAAGAACTACTGAGTGAACCCTTTGCTTTGCTGGGATATTCTCTTGATGCTTGTCAGCTGGCGCTAAGAAATTAATAGTGGTGGAGTAGAGAACAGCATCCCTGAGGTGAAATCTTCTGCAAAGTGTTTCCTGAGAGTCAACACGCAGAAGCTTGTTCCAGTTGTGGGCAAGTTTGTGCCTTGCACTGGCAGCTGACCTTGGTAGTATAAGAGGCAATGGGTGGCACTGGTTTTGAATGTGTGAAGGGGTCATGGAGAGCAACCGAGGCTTCACAATGTGTTGTTGAGTTGGAGTTTCTGAAGAGAGCCCAGGAGAGGCTATTGGAGATAATGCAGCCCAGTTGCAGAGGAAGACCCAGCCTTTGGGAGGTGCCAGTACCATGAGATAACCACCAAGAACAGCAGCAGTGGTGGAGTGGAGCCAGCCTGAGCCTAGACAATCTGTATGTGCTGCAAAGGGCCGAGACAGAGAAGTGACCTAAGTCCTTGGAGGAGCCCGTAGTTGAAAAAATTTCAAACTTTTTTTGGATTTTTAGGAACCTGAGTATTTTAAAGGGATTGAACTTGTAATATCTTTGAATTTGTAAATGCTGTGGGACTTTTTAAAATTATTTATGTTTTTAATGTGAGACCTTGGGGATGAATGAGAAAGAAAAGATTGAGACTTAATGTGACGTGTATGCCAGTTTGACAAGGGGTCAGTTGTGCTGAATAGTTTTGTGTCAACTTGACACAAGCTAAAGCCATCTGTGAGGGAGGAACCTCAATTAGGAAAATGCCTCCATAAGACAGGGCTGTAGGTAGGCCTAGTGCAGTTTCCTAATTAGTCATCGCAGTGGAGGGCCCAGCCCATTGTGTGCAGTGTCATCCCTGGGCTGGTGGTTCTGGGTGCTCTAAGAAAGTAGGTGGAGCAAATCAGCAAATACCCCACTATAGCCTCTGTATCAGCTCCTACCTCCGGGTTCCTGTCCTGCTTGAATTCCTGTCCCGGCTTCCTTCCATGGTGAGCAGTTATACAGGCGTGTAAGCGAAAAAAATCCCTTTCCTTCCCAACTTGCTTTTGGTCATGGTGTTTTATCACAGCAATGGAAACCCTAACTGAGACAAGAACTCTCTTTCTCCATGGACTGAAACTGGGCTCCTGCCTAGACTGTTCCTATCCTACACACGTTTTCCCAGAAAATGTGGAGAGGCACCCTCTAACAGGTATAGGTGATGCCGATTTGCCTCTTCCTGAAGGTGACCACACAGTCACACTTTGCAGTCATGCTGCAGAGGCTGAGTCAGCAGAAGCCTCTGGTTTCTCTGCTTCTTTCTGTGACATCCTTTCTGAGCAGTGCCCTCTAAGCCCTACCTTTGAGGGAGGAGCTACAAGATTCTTGCTTCTGTGTTCCTGTCTCCAGTGGCAGTCCTTTTCAGAAGGCCTCCTAATGTGCTGGTTAACGGTTTCCTTTCTTCTCTTTCCACAGGACTATTTCTATCCAAGATATCTAGGTAAGTTAAAGTTACTCTAGTCGTTTCATTGTCGTGCACACACAGTGTCTGTCTCGTGCTGAAGAAATCCATTACCATGTTACTCCTAGGAGAAGGGAGCTATGAGGTGAGGTTTGAGCTGTCAGCAATACTCAACCGCCATTTTATCTCAAGTTGCCTGAGCCTCAGATTAACGCTGCTGTTTGGCAGATAGCTTCAGTTGATCCCAGGCCCTGGCCATGTCTAGAAGTATGGTTAATTGAGTGCCCTCCAATGTACTGGTCTCGGGACTCTGCATTTCTAAGATTATTGAGGACCCCCCCACACACACACACAGTTTTGCTTGTATGTTGTGTGTTTATCGACATTTGCTCTATTATCAGTTAAGACTTAGAACCTTGTGGAAGGTTTCGCACATAGCTTGATGAACAGAAGCACACATATACTCTCAGCCACTGGAGCAAGCACACAGTGGCAAGGAAAATATCATAAGTTCTTTCGCTTGTTTGTTTATTTCTCTCTGTGGTTTCTCTGTGTAGCCCTTGGCTGTCCTGGAACTCATTCTATAGGCCAGACTGGCCTCAAACTCAACTCAACAGTCCACCTGACTCTGCTTCCCTAGTGCTGGGATTGAAGGCATGTACTGCCGCTACCCTGCTCCAACTTGCTGTTTATAGGAGAGAAAAAAAAAGGGATTCTAGTCTGAATGATAATCACTTTGCTTTGTTAAGAAGCCCTGTATTCCCCTCTGAGCACTGTTTGTTTAGTGAACACCTGAAGTACTCTGGGTGTATATTGCTTGTAAGAAGCATATATTCTTGGTCTTTGGACTATTTACCACACATTTGGGTAAGATGCTGGCCTTCTGTTCCACAGGCACATGCTTATAATCTCCATTTGCCAACAGCACATCAGAGCAGGACTGGCCTGCTGTGACTCTTCAGGCTTGGGTACCAGAATCTTGGCTAGGGGAGACAAGAGAATAAAGAAATGACTGACAGACAGACAGACACAGTCAGTCAGTCAAGCTGGGATGAATGGAGTTCTCCAAGACAAAGACTATGACCCAGAACTTGAATCTATCTATTAGATAACACAGGGGAGGAGCTAGCTAGTCTCAGTCTCTGTAGATATCAGGATGTAGACAAGAGAGGAGGAAGCCACCGTGCCTAGTCTTTATACACGCTGGCCCATTGTTCGTAAACACTCATTTTCCAGAATCCCAAGAAGGCTTTGCCATTGCTCTAGATCCTGGCCCATGCAGGTAACGGTTCTACCAACTTCCCATGGGTCCGTTGGCCTTGTAGTCCTCAGCGAGCTGTGCCCATGTCACAATACGTATTCACTCAGGGTGTCCTCTGAGGCCCCGCACCAGCCCAAGAGCCCTGGGCCATCTCTCTGCCAAAGCAGAGGGAGCTGGTTAATGGACACATGCATCCTAACTATGCTTATGTTGTCCAGGCTGCCCTCCCACATGTGGACAGTCAACAGTGGCCTACTGAGGGGCCAGACAGACACCAGCACACACAGCCATCACGTGTTGTATGTGTTCCAATGCCATGCTCCTGGCTTCCCTTGAAGAACACATGTGGGTGCCAGTCTAGAGCCCTCCGGACTTAAGTGCCTTCAGAGTGAGAACAGTGCCCTTAGCCCTGCCCAGACCATCGCCATCTTGAAGTTCAGCTTTGGCCCTGTCACACTTATATTGCAGTGCTTGCTGGTCTATGTGATGGGAGGGCCCAGCTCACTGGTTCCGGGCTCAGTGTTCTGTCACACTGGTACACCTTCCTGCGGTCCCTGCCAGGCGTTCCGTGCTGACAGGCAGGCCATGCACTCACTGGAGAGCCACGGTGTCCGGATGAAGAGACAGTTGTCTGGCCCTGATTTGGACACCTGCTCCACCCCAGGGATTAAGAGTGACTGTGTTGTCTGTTTCTTGCAGAGTGCATGAGGAAATATGGCAGGCCTGAAGATAGAAACCCAAATTTCGCCACATGCGTTCAGAGTAAGTGTGCCCTCACTCCTGCCTCACTCGAAGCGCGTCCTGGGTAGCCACGGTTGGGCTAAAGCTGATGTGTGCGAAGCTGTCCAGTCCTCCCCAGTCAGCTTCCTGGGCTCATTTTCCTTTTAAGAAAGTGAGCACATCTTGGTTTTGTTTCTAATGAACAATAAATGTGCCCGTTATAGGGGTTTAAATAGTCCGTGGGGTGTGAAGTGTACCCCACCACCACCACACATCATGTGGGCAAGGCCCTCTCTCAGCTCTCTGCCTGCAACCAGAAATGCAGAAGTGGCTTTTGCACACCTGTCACTCCATCTTCACTCACCCCGATTGGAGTCCCTACCCCAGGTGGATACACTCGCATCTCCTGTCAGATGCCAGCCGCGTTGGCTCAGCCTAAGGCGTGTCGATTGGCCAGCTTTGGGGGGTTGTTTCCATTATCAGTAGCTAGAATGATGTCCTGTGCATCTGTCTACAGTTCTGGTTCTAAAGAAAGATCAGAGACTTACTCACTTTACATACCACTCACTGCCCCCTCCAATAGCTCCTCCCACAGTCTTCCCCTCTCCTCAAGGATGGCCATTTCTGTCCTTATACTTTCTAATTTATTGGTAAATATAAGATTATTGTCCCCAGACATTCACCCTTGCCCCCAGTGCTCTGAGGGGTAGTTCCGTTGCTTTAGTTGGTGGCTTCAGACCCTCTTAAGATGTTTTGAATTTCAATGACACCGTCTGGTGGGCGAGGGGGAACATGATGTTCTGCTCCTTAGGTAGGAGATGGTCTGGAAGAGGAGGGTGGGATTGTACTTCCAGAGCCTGTCCCTGAGCTGAATAGAAGAGAAAACGTCCTGTGTCTGCTGGTGCCAGAGATGTTAAATTCATTTGCCAGATGCCTTCCCGGATCAGGGCTAACCAGAGCTGCCTCCTGCCTGGCTCTGCTCAACATGAGCACCCATCTGAGCTGTCATCGTCTGTGCCCTTCCTAGAGGCTTTATAAAAGTACCCGATGACCTGCGTATCCTTCTCCTGAGGCATGGGAAGATAGAGCCAAGGCCAGGCCCTGCCAGCTCTGCAGGCTGCAGCCTTTGTACCTGGCTCCTCACCTTACCGTACACGGCATGTCATAGCCTGGGTTCTCTGGTTACCCATTTTTTTTTTGCTAAAAAATAAAGCAAAAATGTTTTGCAGGCCCCATTCTGGCATTTTCTAGAGAGCTCAGACCCAGCCCTAGGCAAACCTTGGCCATAGCAAGTCTTCTGGGAGCCTATAACCTCCCCTCATAGGAACTGGTCACCATGCCAACAGCAACTAGAGTGACAGGGAGAAGCCATAGTCTAAGCGTGGACTCTGGCCGCTGGGTGCCAGGAAGAGCATTGGCTTCCATTCCGTTCTTTCTCATAAGCCATTCCTGGTTCCCTGCCATGACCCATGGGAACCTCTGACTGACGACATCAGCAGTGGTGGGTGAGTCAGGTCATCAGGATTTCCAGGGGTCGGGGCTTCCTTCTGGGCCCAGGACAAAGGTCCGGGATCAGACAAGAGTCCTACCTTGCCCCCTGTGAGCCAGCTCACACTTCACACTCTACCTACAGCCACACAAAGGACTCAGGATAAACTGTTAACCTAAACAGCAACTTGCCTGTGGAAAGCTAAGCAGGCTCCCTCAGTGCCTGCAAAACAATGTCCACTCTTTCACCTTTCTGGAATGTGTCTGGAGTTGTTCTGCCAAGGGTCAAACATTGGACTTGGTAAATTTCCAACAGGAAAAGAAATGGCATGTTGTGGGTGGTATTTCTCTAGGGACGGAATGACAAGGGTTTTGGTATTGGCTTTGTGTTGGGGGACTCTCTTAAACATAATATTACTCTGTTGGAAGTTGGCACCGCATCATCCCTCAGCCTAAGGACAGATTTTGCAATGGGTAGATGTGGCTTTCTTGGCCAAGTTCACCAGCCCCCCATGCCAAATTTGTCAGTGTAAACTTTAGAAATAAATTTAAGCCTCCAACCTTAAGTTGGATGCTTAAGTTAGCCAAACACCATGTCTTGGCTTCAGGTGGGCTCCCACAAGTCCATAGCAGTTGGGGAACGAGGCCCTCCAGTTCTGACCCCTCACTTACAGGAGACTCTGACTTTACCCAGCCCTTACTTGCTTAAGGAAAAATGACATTTTATAATGATCTGCCAATAACCACTCTGAAGAAATCAAAAATACTTGAAGACTCACAGGCACGCTGTTGGCTGTAATTTGTGCAAGCCCAGCAAGCTTTGGATGTAAACGTGGAAGGGCCACGGGGAGAGGGACGTGGGTGGGGGGTGGGGGAGCAGGGGGTAACGGATCACAGAGCTTCCCCGAGAAGCCTGGACTTGCTTCCCAGGCTGCCATGGGCTCGGCACCCAGCCCAGCTGGCCCAGGACAGGTGGAGGCTGCCAGGAAGGAGGCTGACCTGAAAAACCTGGGTGAGCTTCTACACACATCTGGGAAATCCAGAGGTCGGCCCCTCCCTTATCTTACGCATGGTGCTCCCCCCCCCCGCCCCCATTCCTGCCAGGCAGCAAGAACCCTCCTCGTCTAGAGTTTAGGTGTGGGAGGCAAGAGGGCACCTGTGGGGAGAGCCCCCAGGAATGGAGCAAACACTGGTGTATGTCGGCCTGGAAGACTTCTGGCATCCTGCTAGGATGACCTCCAGGAGACAGTGGCCAGTGTTTCCGGTTCCCTCTGGCTTGGCCTGAAACTGCCCCCTGTAACTCAAGAAGGAACAAGTGCTGGCTTGAGGCCTACATTGGCAGCAAATAGGCTATGGATGCCCAGGAGCCGACACCAAGAATCAAAGTCAGAGATGTGAACTGTCATGACTCTCAAAATGGCTGTCCACCAACAGAAAGCAGAGGAAGACCAAGGAAACATCTCACAGCTGCTTCCTCAAAGGCAGACAGTTCAGGCTTCCCACTGGTCCTCTGCTGTTAGGTCTCAGCTTTCATGTACTGCAGAGGGCCTGCCCAGCCCAGAGCTTCCTGCTAGATCTCCGTCAGAGTGTAGCATCGCCTGCCATTGTGGGCATGAGTGATGCTGATGCAGATCCTGCGGCGGGGGCTTGGGTGGCCAGCTGATGTGACTACACTCTTGAAGACAGGAGGGAACGGGGCTTAGTTACCTCATCCAGTCAGCTCTGCATGTGTCGTCTGCCATCTGGAGTCAGCCCCATTTCATACCTTCTACTAGTGAAACTTTAGTGCCAGTCTTCAGTCAGGCAATGGGCAGGGCATACATACATCAAGGAGAAGGAATCAGGGAACTTAAAGGTTTAACAGTTGGCATAAGACCGCTGGGTGAAGGAATGCCAGTCCAAGTAGGAGACCGGTCTGGACTGCTCAGGGCGAGGAAGTGGCACCCCTTGAGAGAGTCATAGGACATGACACCCTCATGTATCTCAACTTGTAGGTTATGATCCCTTTGAGGCTGAATGACCCTCTCACAAGGGTCACCTAAGGCTATGGGAAAACCTAAGTACTTATGATTCACAACAGAGGCAAAATTACAGCTATAAAGTAGCAATGAAAATAATGTTATGGTTGGGGGTCACCACAACCTGAGGAACTGTATTAGAGGGTCACGGCATTAGGGAGGTTGGCAATCACTGCTTTAGAATGATCTAGCTGTTGGTAGACAGGAGCCACCCCCACCCACCATATCCAAGCAGACTGTAGATCCTTCAGACGGTGCGAAGGGCCTGCCCACATCTGCTCAATCTCTGAAAGGGTTCTTTGAGAACAGGATATAATAATGGCTCTCTCTGTGACTTCCCAACCTTGGGATTGAAGTACACACTGAGCTCTCCTGCCCCCACGCCAGGCACGGTGCAGGCTGTATCTGGAGGTCTCAGCCATGTTCCTAAGGCATTCCACAGAGAGGAGTGACATTGAAAGATCTTTTAACTGCAGGCTGCAAGCCAAAGGCTGAAGCTGTGTGGCTCCGTCTCCCCTGCATCTTGTTTGGCTGGCTACTGCACACCTGACATGATACCTCAGTGCTGAGATCCTGTGTGGTCGGCAGTGGTGCTGGGCTCTAAAAAGAGCTTTGGCCTATTGTGTCCAAGTCCTTCTAGGGGACCTTTAAGACCCATTTCCTGGGAGGCACGGGCCAGCAGTCCCTCTTTGCGTGGCCCAGTGACAGTCAGCCCCTCCCGGTAGACCTGGATGGTGTTGCTGGAACTGGCCCCAGTGCCTTCAAAGTTTCTCACAATTGTTTCTGTCCCAAGGTGGGGACCCTCCATCACAGCTGAGCCTTTGGAACTCCTGGGCGCTCCACTGAGGCCCCCACCAGAGGCTCTGAGCACCTCCCAACTATAAGATGCTGTGGAGCTTTCAGAGATATCCTAAGCGGTTTTCTTTTTTGTATCCTTCAACTCAGACTTGCCTGATCAATGCACCCCAAACCCTTGTGATAAGAAGGGTACTAAACTCTGCCAAGACCTCATGGGCAATTTCTTCTGCGTATGCAAAGATGGCTGGGAAGGCCGGCTCTGTGACAAAGGTGAGTGCACACCTCACCCCCTCTCTGCTCCTCATCCCCACCCAGGACTGGGAGCTCAGCCGTCCCTACAGTCTCTTCTGAATCAGAGTCTCTCAGCCGTCCCTACAGTCTCTTCTGAATCAGCGTTCCTCTTGGGAACGCTTTGCAGGTCCAGGGTGGGTTGGTGCTCTGCCTGAAAACTTCCTGAATTCAGCAGCCCTGAGCGGCATCCTCTAGAGCTGTAGGCCCCAGAGAGTTGGGGCTCCAGAGAGATCTTTGGGGGCCAGGATTGGAGTGAAGGAAGTAGCACAAGGCTCTTAACACCCCGGCTGATGGGTCTCACCTTGCTTTACTCGGGTGCAGGTGTGAGGCATTAGGTAAAGCTACAAACAGGAGAGCAAGAGCCTGCCAGTCCCTTCACTCAGGGCGTGTCTGCTGTGTCCACAGGTCGTCTGGATAGATCTGTTCAGGGTGTTAGACTAGGCTGTGTATAGGTCTCATGACTGCTGGACACGGATTGGTGGGTTCATTTTGTCCTTCACCCTGTCCCCTTGTGCACTTAGGGACCCTTAAAACCAAGTCTCAGGCTTTCCCCATCAGCAGCAGTTCATGTCTCTCTGGCCCTCACATGGTCTATTGTATTTACCATGAGGCCAGCGGGGAAGTGCCCGGGTAGGAGCTCCTTACTCTTTCTTCACGTCCAGATGTCAATGAGTGTAACCAGAAGAACGGGGGCTGCAGCCAGGTCTGCCACAACAAACCAGGAAGCTTCCAGTGTGCCTGCCATAGCGGCTTCTCACTTGAGTCAGATAACAAGGCCTGCCAAGGTAAGGCCCTGGCCGTGCAGTTATCCCTCGCCTGACTCCCTATCCTGGGGAAGGGTGATGGGGAGGAGTGTCCTTTGGAGAGGTCCAGTCCAGCATCATGGACATGATCCCCGATGTCTGAGAGAGAGGGCAAGAACTGGAAATGCCCATCCACACGTGTGCTCCCAAGGCACCTTGCAGCCCACAGAGCCTGCGGACAGCCTGTGTAGTCACAAGGCCTAGACCTCTGCAAGCGACTGCAGGGAACTCGAGGGGTGACAGGCCCCAGTACCCCTGTACACCTGCCATGCCTCCCTGCTCCCTCTACCCTACCCCTAAGACCACAGAAGCAGATGGGACCTCCCCACTGTGTGGCCACATTTCCATTCAGTCCAGATCAGGGGGGCCCGAGGATGCCCAGAAAATCATCTCAAATGTCCATGTTTTAACACTGTATTGATTTAGGGTATAGAGGAATGACATGCCAACACAGATAGACCCAGAGTATCTGAGTTACTGAGACTCACTAGGACCGGGCCGCCACAGCCTTGTGGGTGGTCCAGACGGATGCAGGGGGTGGAGGCAGCTCGGGATTTGAACACAGATATCATCAGACTGATGACTATTTCCCTCACCCAACTTGGAAAAAGAAAAAAAGTATTTTTTTCTCCCGCAGAGTTCACCTCTGACAATCCTGAAGATTATTCTTAGAAGGTGTGATTGTAGGAGAACTCCTGGTCACTGTGCCCTCGAAACTATGTGTTATATACAGGAGATGCCTTTGGGGATGTATAGGCCCCCCTCCCGTGTCCTCCTTATTTAAGGAACAGAGGTCCTCTCGTGGATCTCACCCCTGGCCTTGGCCGAGGGACATAGCTCCCACACTTTAGCGGCAAGTTGAGGACACCAACCTTGTGTCGTGGACCCAGAGCAATGGCATCTACTATGTGCCCAGTGTGCCCAGTGTGCCCAGTATGGGGTGAGCAGCATGTGGGCCCTAGGCCCACCATCACTTGACACCCATGGTGAAGGCATCATGCCTTCCTCCCATTCTCTACCCTCCTGTCTCGGGGCTGTTCTCACCCATATCCCAGTGCCCACTGCGGTGTCCAGGAGCGACCTGTACAGCCTTGGCCTGGCTGGCTTTCTTGCAGATATAGATGAATGCAGAGACTCAGACACCTGTGGGGACGCGCGCTGCAAGAACCTGCCGGGCTCATACTCCTGCCTTTGCGACAAGGGGTACACATACAGCTCCAAGGACAAGACCTGCCAAGGTACCCATGCCACAGCCGCCCACGGCCCATGCCACAGCTGCCCACGACCCATGCCACAGTCACCCACGGTGCTTCCTTCTTTGATGCTTAGCCTAAGACACATGTTGGTCACTGCCTGGACATAGACTGCATTGCTTCATTGGTGGCAGTCATTGGTCAGGTGTTCCAGAAGTCATTGTACACAGGAGGGTTGGGAAAATGTCAGAACCTCCTGGGAGAGTCTGCGTAGCTTCAGTGAAGAGGACCCCTAAAGTGAGCCCTCTGTCTCGTCCCCTCATATGGCCCCATTGTGTCTGGGCATGTATGTACAGACCATGCTCTCGTGTGTGTGTGTGTGTGTGTGTGTGTGTGTGTGTGTGTGTTCGTTCCCATGTGAGCACACACCTGTGCATCTTTAGCCTTCTCTAGCCTGCAGTAGATGAAGGGAAGACTCTGAGTTCTTGGTAGACTTGGGCTGCACCTACAATGGACGGAGCATGATGGGGGGTGGGGGTGTCTTCTCCTCTCTCTTTGGAGGTTCACCATGTCCCAAGGGCAGAGACTCTCCCTCCACAGTCGCTCCTATCTAGAAGCTGCAAGAGACTCCAAGAGACTCCCTATGGGAGTCCTGGAGGAGGGCTGAGCCCCAGGGAAGGGAGCACAGAGCTAAGAGCTCACGTGGGTCCTGGCTCTGTACCGTTCTCCGCAATCCACACAGACACCCTCGGTCCCTCTATGTCAGGGCCGGTCAGTCTGAGCACAGTCCTCAGACATCTTCAGTTCTTCATTTCTCCCTAGAAAGCAGGGGCCTAAGAGACAGGCCTCCAAGATGACAGGCTAAACAATGTCCGCAGAGTCTCTAGGAGGAGTAAGTGGGTTGGGCAGTGTCTGGCGCCGCCCCGTGCCTACTGTGAGTCCCTTTGTCGGCAGATGTGGATGAGTGCCAGCAAGATCGCTGTGAGCAGACCTGCGTCAACTCCCCGGGCAGCTACACCTGCCACTGTGATGGGCGAGGAGGCCTAAAGCTGTCCCCAGACATGGATACTTGTGAGGTAGGTGACTGTAGTGCCCACTAGATGGCCTCATGGAGCCCCAGAGCTGTGCTTTGAATAGGACCCTTTGTTATTAATGGGTTATGGGAAGAAACTTTCTAAAGACTTGGTTGTCTGAAAACTCCTACTAGCTCCATGGACCACACAAGTAGCCAGACCTCTTTTGTTGTGTTGATGAAATCTCCATAGAGATTGGCAGAGTGGGCAACTCCCCACTCTCAGCCTCATGGCCTGCTGGTGTAGATGCATGGTATGATAGTGTTCATACCAGGATTTGCACTCTCTCTCTCTCTCTCTCTCTCTCTCTCTCTCTCTCTCTCTCTCTCACACACACACACACACACACACACACCATCCAGGGCTCTATATCAAGTAAACCGCAGGGCAGTTGTTCATTGATGGCATTTTCTGAAAGATCAGAGCAAGGACTCTGGGTGACCAGGTACCGTGATAACTTTGCAAGTCAGACAGACCTGGGAAGCTGGAGAAACAGTTTTCAACTATAAGCCTGAAATCCAAACCATCAAGGTCTCTCTGGCAAGCTCCCCTTGCATGAGATAGTGTCCTCCTATCCTAGGCTGAAGGGTTGGTGGGAGGAGGGGGGACCAGCACTTTGAGGTCCCTGCCTCAGGCTCCCTCAGGCCAGTGTGGCAGTGCAGGACCATTGTGTCCCTCAGGCCCCTGGAAGCCAGCCCAGCCTGCTTTAATTCCACCCCCTCTCAGGTCAGTGGGAAAGCCTACAGCATAAAGCAGGGAAGTTTCTTGAACCGTAGTCTTCAAGGTCATTATGTTCTGTTTGTTTTGTAATAGTATACTAAAAAATGATTTTTTTTATTCTCTGTCCTTCTGTGAGTTTGACGCATTTAATAATTTAAGCTCCAGGAGCAAATAAGAACAGATGAGACAAAAGGTGGTGAAGGAAAAATTCAGAACCCTGGCCCCTGCCTGGAGACCCAACATGAGCTGGGGCATACGGACTCCGTGATTTCCGGGAACGGGCTAGCCTTGGGATTTTAGAAGGTCAGAGATGATCTTCTAGACACCCAATGTGACCAGGACCTCAAAAGTTACTTGAAAGACATCCACGAGGCATCCCCCCACGCCTTCCTATCTCTCGGCAGGACATCTTACCGTGTGTGCCCTTCAGCATGGCCAAGAGCGTGAAGTCCTTGTACCTGGGCCGCATGTTCAGTGGGACCCCCGTGATTAGACTACGCTTCAAGAGGCTTCAGCCTACCAGGTGAGAGGCCAGGCACCTGGGACCTCTGAAAGGACCACTCAACATGCTCTGGAAAGCACCACAGGAGCCAACGTCTACCTGGGCACCTGTGCCCCGTGCCTTGTGCCTCAGTTTGTTCCCTGGGTCTGTTTCCAGGCTGCTGGCTGAATTTGACTTCCGAACTTTTGACCCTGAAGGAGTCCTCTTCTTCGCTGGAGGCCGTTCAGATAGCACCTGGATTGTCCTGGGTCTAAGGGCCGGGCGGCTCGAGTTGCAGCTTCGGTACAATGGTGTTGGCCGCATCACCAGCAGTGGGCCAACCATCAACCACGGCATGTGGCAAACGGTAAGGGAAGGCCAAGGCTGTCCCTAACATCTGGGGCTGGATGCAGCCCACAGGCGGGACACCTGCTGTACCTAGCCCAGAGCCTCTGCTTCTTTGGCTGAGTGTGGCTTACTCAGAAAGGGCCTCCAGTGAGAGCCATGCGGCTTTGGCCCAGAAGATACGGGAATAACTACTTGGGGATGGCCAAACATTGTAGGACAGCAGAGGACTCAGATAGCCAACTCAAAACACCCATGCGCCTGAGCGGCCAGGGCAGACTCCGCCATTCACAGGGGATTCTTCTGTCCTCGGCTCTGACTGCTATTCCCACTGAAGCTTGGGTGATGCACAGAGCTCCCCCGCAACACACACACACACACACACACACACACACACACACACAAGCTCTGGAAACACATCCTATACTCCAGAGTAAAACAGGCTTGGGAATTATGTTTGTTTCCAGACATGAGTTTTCCTCTTAGCAACGAAGACAAAAATGTTCCACTTTGTAGATAAGTAAGGACCCTGCCATCCCTGCAGTCACCAAGCGCTGTCTGTTCTTCCTCATGACACCAAGCGATCAGTGCCTCTGTAGCAGCAGAGGGAATAGTCCACAAGGGAAGAAGAGAGAGGGTTCCCTCTACTCAGCCATGGGGGACAACCCTGGAATAGGACCCAGGCAAGGCAGCTGTCTGGAGCAGTTACAGTGACGTGGTCCTGTCAGGTGGCGACTCACACACCCTTGACTCATGGCTCAGAAATAGAACAGCCCAGGAGGCCAAGGTCTGCCCCTTCCGGTGCGCCCTGACCAGCCATTCATAACACACTGCCCTGCTAATAGGTAGGGCTGATATGCCTTCCCCGCATCATGTCTAGTGTATGTTCCCACACAGGCCTCGAGACTTTCTTATATGCAAAGTTTCTGAGGAATTTGCTTGATTATCTAACATTACTCCATCCTAGACACTAAATTGTTTGGGGGGGGGGTTAGAAATTTTTAAATTATGCCTGCTCTTCCAACTATAGCGCTAGCATAGGATTGCCATGGTATAGACAGCGCTGGCTGAGCAGAGGGTGAGGCCGGAGGTGTTCAAGATTGGATACCTCAGGGTTGAGCATGAGCAAGGGAAGCTATGGTTCAAGAGGCATCAGGACGTGGAGTACCTTGTAAGGAGCGGAGAGGCTGTAGAAGTTGAGGCAGGCGGTTGGTTACCTAGGCCACAGATGTGGAGTGGTTGTGTATACTGTGGAGGATCTCCCATTGGGTAGACACACCAATGGGAGATCCAGAGGGTACTGACGTTCGGGCCTAGGCTGCACTGAAGAAATACTAGGGGTTTCTGCTGTATGTATCTGGAAGCCAGTGAAGGCTGTGGGATGATGCAGGGAGTGATAGCTCTTCTTTAATTGTCCCATTTCCTTGGCACATTATGGGCACCTAGCCAAAGTCACCTGTGCTGGCTGGGTGAACTGCCAGACCAGGCAAGCAAAATGGTGGGGCCCTGTCCTGGGTATCAGATTTACCTGACACCTTGGTAGTGACTAAGTGAAGCACTCGCTCCTCACATAGTGGAGAACCCATCTGTCATCAGTAGAGCACAGTTTCTTCACTCAGCATCTACCATCTAGACACAGTGCACACTGTGGTCACCTGGGCACAGCCATCAGTGCGTCTTTGGGATAAAAGGTCTTCCATATTGGGGGTCTCTACTATAAGGGGTTAGTTTATGGATTCAGTGTCAGTGACACTATTGGGTGGAAATTTGTCATCCGCATAACACTGGGTGAGGGCAGCCAGGAGCTGCATTTTCTGGTCCTGGCCCTCTGGAGCCTATCCAGCCGAAGACCCATTGCTAAATCAAAGGAGATCAGCTTAGGGCTTACAGCACTGACAGGGCACACGGCCTATGTCTCACCACGCTGATATCCTGCCCACTGCAGCTGTACTGGCTGGGGTCCGAGCTGAGCTTGTTTAATCAGGGAATTTTAGCTTGGTGACAAGCCTCTACAAAAGCCAGGGTCATAGCGCCCTTCACAGTGTGGTCTGTGGTGGAGGACATGGGGCCTGGGCTGCAGCTGTTGGCTCTGTGAAGCTTCACCAGGCTGTTATCTGACACTGTTTGTGTCACGTGTGGTGAGAACAGTTGATGAGAAACATGAGGCTGGCGTTAGGTTAGGTTCAGTGTGGCTCTGGCCCAGCACTCAGGATCCAGGTTCCCTCTGTAGCCTGGAAGTCCCTCCCACAGGCACACACACCACTGAGGGCAGCTCTCTGGGCCAGTCCACAGACAGTGTCCAGGGTCTCTGATATGAGGAACATCTTACTTAAAAGAGAGAGTAAGTGGGCAGGTCTTACCTCACGTTACCCAAGACGAGTAGGATTGCGGTTAATACACTGTGCTTGTCCAAGAGCAGGCGCCGTAGACAGCCAGGCTGAGGTTTATTGTGAGGCTTGTGCCCCATCAGACACAGCTCTCAAATTCTTTCAAACCAGAATAAGCATCAATAGGACCTTTCTGTGACTGTCTTCTAGAAAAAAGTCGTATTGTTTTGGTTTTAATGCCAAAGGTGTCGGTGAGGCTGGCCCTCTTCACTGGATGACGGTG
Organism: Apodemus sylvaticus; assembly: GCF_947179515.1. Lineage (NCBI taxonomy): Eukaryota > Metazoa > Chordata > Mammalia > Rodentia > Muridae > Apodemus > Apodemus sylvaticus. The sequence continues at coordinate 9,163,507 of NC_067489.1, read as the reverse complement.
CCTTCACTCTCAGATCCCTGACCTGTGAGCTCATGGGGGGAGAGCCTCAGTAGTGACTTCCTCTGAGGAAAGAAGGGTGTGGAGAGAACCCAGGCCATGGTCAGAGCAAAGCTTAGCTTCTTCTGGACACGGGTGATATGGTGTGGCCTCGTGAGGTCAGACTTCCTAGACCAAATAACTTGAACACTGTTTCCCCTGAGGTCAGGTGCCCTTGGCCCAGGAGACACCCGCATGGTCTCCTGGGTCAGGTAACATGGCCCACCCGGCACTGAGGTCTGGTGCACTTGATCCAGGTGATACGCTATGCGGCCTTACAGAAGTGACCATCCACTTGACCCCCCTGCCTGACCCCCTTCAGATCTCCGTGGAAGAGCTGGAACGAAACCTTGTCATCAAGGTCAACAAAGATGCCGTCATGAAGATCGCCGTCGCTGGAGAGCTCTTCCAGCTGGAGAGAGGCCTGTATCACCTGAATCTCACTGTGGGGGGCATTCCCTTCAAGGAGAGTGACCTCGTCCAGCCGGTAAGTCCATTCCCGACATGGAGGAGGACGCGCCTCAGGCTTGGCTGTGCCTGCAGGGGTTTGCCCTCTAGCTGAGCCCAAGTCTTACAATAGAATAGCAAGGAGCCACAGAGTCTCCATGTGGGCAGCAAACCACTGAAGAACAATAACTACTGATGTACGCATCAATCGCTGGCCAGCTCTGCTCACAAGACTCAGTTACGTTTTCATCTGACTTGATAACAAAAAAAAAAAAATCAATCTATTTTGTGGTAAAGATAAAACATGTCATTTTGACAAAAAGGAGTAATAAACTTTTTGGACGTATCATTTTGGGTTGCTAGCCATACCTAGATTTCTAGTGCGGGAAGCTCTAATATTGGGCTTTTTTTTTTTTTGCCAGATTTCAAAGTCCTATTTCTTTCTGTCCTATGTCACGCCTGTTCTTCATCTGTCTGAGCCCAGTGGTCAGAACCCTCCTTTGAGGGATGACAACACCTATTGCAGAGGGACACCTGCTTGGTAGCTCATGCTGACTCAGCTACCAAGAGAGTCCCAAGGAGGGGTAGCATCAAACACCGTTGTAGGTCTTCCATGACACATAGGGTGACCTGATTTGATGATGTAACAGTTTGCACATGGTGAACGTGTGGTCGAGCTGGGACTGGCGTCCCTTTCCCTGGGTTGACTTTTCTAGCTATGTTTTGTTGGCCCAGGTAAGGGACAAGGCACAATCACAGTAAAATGCCCCTGACTTGCGCAGTCAGGTGGCAGGTACTTGGCCCTCAGCCCACAGTGACAGACAAAGCAGGTGGCTGTCTCACTGTCACATGTGTTCCTGCCCTACATGGATATAGGTGTTCTGATATGTTTTGAAAATTGTGAAAAACTCCCTAAAATTGTGTTTGCACTATCGATTTACACACACACAAGCCGGAGGCCACTGCCTGCAGATCCTGTAGTGCTAGGCTCGGTACCTCTCTTGCTCCAGTCTGCCATTATGGTGTCCTAGCTCTGGAAGCCACCAGGAGTCAGTCGCCTGTCTTTCCAGATTAACCCTCGCCTGGACGGGTGCATGAGGAGCTGGAACTGGCTCAACGGGGAAGACAGCGCCATCCAGGAGACGGTCAAGGCCAATACAAAAATGCAGTGCTTCTCTGTGACGGAGAGGGGCTCCTTCTTCCCAGGGAACGGATTTGCCATCTACAGCCTCAACTACAGTAAGTGGGTGTCGCCCCTGCCCAGGGCTGGCCATGGTGGGACTTCTAGGCATCTACATGCTGAAGTATAAGCACCCATTTAAATGCTTCCTACCCCAGTGAGTGCCAGGCACAAACTGGTTACCTGCAGGCTGGGGCAGGGCTCAGCAAGGCAGGCCAAGCCAAGCCCAGCTCCCAGGACAGCTATCTGGACTTCACATGGAGTCAGCCGTGGAAGAGGAAGTGATGGAGACATGTCCCAGTGGTTAGAGCGGATGGGCAAGCCGGGGGAGACCCTGGAAGATGATCTGGATGGTCAACCTTGGACATGTCCGAACGCACGTGACGGTGCTCAGAAGTGTGCCAGGCCTTCTCTGGCTGGGGACTTCATGAGACTTAGAAGTCAGAGAGAGTGTAGAGGTGGAAAGAGGATGTGGCGGGAGGACAGGAGAGGCAGCCTTTATGACCTGTGGATGAGGCCTGCAGCAGGTGCTCAGACCACGGAGAGACAACCAGGAAGGGCCCGGCACAGTGCATCCTGCTGTGCTGCTCAAGGATGTGGTAGAGGAGGGGGGATGCGTGAGGCCTGCAGCGCTTTGACGAATGGGCATGCCCAGTGATGGAACCGTATCCGCCAGTGATACAACCGTATCCACCAGTCCTGGGCATGCCCAAGGAGGCACACACAGGTCCGATACTCAGCTCTTAGGCTCCTTTAAACAAGAGCCCATAATTCCTTAAAGTACACTAGCCACTAAGGGCCATTTTGGGCCACCCGACCTCAAGTTCTAAGAGAGAGTAAGGATGCCTGGTGAGTCACCAGGCTGAGAAGCAGCCCCAGGCAGGCTACTAGCACCTGCTGGGTGGGATAGATACACTTGACCTCTTCCCGCAGGACAAAGTGTTTTTATTTGTACTTTTTGCAATCTGTGTTCATATACTCAACCAACTATTGAGAATCAGCCCTGTAGACGTCATCTACTACAGGGTAGAGGACTTGATTGGATGGTGGGTGGGGACGGGAGACCAGGCCAGCTTCAGCGCCCTCTGGTATACTGTGAAGGCAGTGAGGTAGGCCATGTCCGTGCAGAGACCTGGACTCACTCACAGTGGCTTCCTCTCTCCACGACTGAGGGTTTCATCCCCGCCTCCTAACAGTCACCACGTGAAGCTCAAGCCTACGCCGGCACCCATGTGTATTATATGGGAATTCGTTCACGGGGCACCCAGACCACAGACAGATGTAGATCCTGCTGGAGCGATACCTCTCACAGCATCTGTTCCCAGTCACACAGGAGCGTGACCTCACGCTCTCCAGCTGACTTGCATGCTGCAGTCCCTGGAGCTGGCAGAGGGAGGGTTGCACACTGACTGAGGCTGTGGAAGGTGCTTTGAGAACTGCAGGGGAAAGTGGGAACGAGGCTGCGGATGGCCCTTGGTGCTGGACCTGTAGCTCCCCCGATAGGTTTTTGTTTATCCGGAGGACACTTCGAGATGAGGAGCAGCCCTCAGGCGTCCCCAGTGCCCACAGGTTGACAGTCAACATTCAGTGCTGGATGTCTCCACTGCTCTGCATACTGAGGAAGTAGAAGTAGAGGCTCGATTCACCTGCCACTGACAGACGTGCTGCTAGCACAGATTGGGGGACAACTATGTTGTCCCCCTCTCTGGCCCCAGTCGAGTACCACTCAACAGACATATTGAGGCACTGGCAGGCCTTGGGGTACAGCCTTGTTGTGTGCTCCCCACTTGCCTTCTTACCAGGAGGTCCCCTCCCAGAGCGAGCAGAGCTGTCCTTCCCTGTGGCCCTCCGGTCCGGGCTGCTCCTCACTCCCGCCTCGCTGCCACCTGGATTGCCTTGTGATGGGCTGCTTTCATTGCAGCCCGAACGTCGCTGGACGTCGGCACGGAAACCACCTGGGAAGTAGAGGTTGTGGCTCGGATCCGCCCTGCCACTGACACGGGGGTGCTGCTGGCACTGGTTGGGGACAACAATGTCATCCCCCTCTCTGTGGCCCTGGTTGACTACCACTCTACGAAGAAGCTCAAGAAGCAGGTAGGATTGAATACACGGCCACAGAGCAGCCCCACCCCACCCCCACTGACCTGAGACACACCCATTCGTCCCTGGTACCAAGCAGCAAGGCTCCGCCCACTCTCTGGGATATTGACTTGTTGAACCCTGCCCTGCCCTGCCCTGGAGACTCCTTTCCAGACCCAGGTCTGAGTGCACACAGCTAGGTGTCCCCTCTGGCTTTGGGGACAAGGTTGCCATGCAGGCACACTGTCCGGTGCAGGCCAAGGTGGCTGGTGGAGCTTCTGCTGGCCCGTAAGCATGGGATCTCTCACTGGGAGCAGTGAGCTAGACATACAAGAGTCAAGTCAGGTCACGAGCACACTGAGATTCCCACTTTCTTTCAAAGGCACCCACGAACCGAGCCGTGAGCTCCAATAGCATTCAGATGGCGAGGGTGGGTAAGGCCCTGGATTCCGCAGCCTCTCAGCAGAGCTCTACTCCATTGCTGGCTCTGTGCCACATCAAGCCACTGACTCCAACTGCTTATAGGCCACGAGGCTACTGAAAGAGAAAGGAAAACCTTCCTCTCCCCCATGTTCCTGAGAAGGATGTGCAGAAAAGGGTTTCTATGTCCTGTGCCTGGGCTGTAGAGCTGTTTGCTGCTTGTGCTAACCAGCAACGGGGTTAATGTCCATGACCCATGCCACCAAGGGGCCCAGGCTTCAGGCTGCCCGGCATCTCAACACACCCCTGGCATGTGTGATCAACAGACCAAGGCTCTTGCTGGCAAAGACTGCCCATCCCAGAGAGGGCACGCAGAGTGTATGATCTTTCCCAGTGCTGGTGCCACGGGGCTACAGCTGACAGATGTATCCTGTTACATCCTTTTGAGATGTCAGCTCAGGCTGGATAGGGGTGATCCAAGCCCTAGTTTTCCAGGGACTTGAAAAGGTTTTGCATGTATGGGAGCCATGTGCCCGTGGAGACCAGGAGAGGGCAGCAGATCCCCTGGAACTGGGGTCAGAGATGGTTGTGATCCCTATGGATGCTAGAAATCAGAGAACTCAAGTCCTCTGTAAGAGTGGCATGTACTCTAACCACTGAGCAATCTCCTCCTGTCACCTTCTGGCTGCCCCCTGCTTTGCATTCAAAGAAACCGAGCCCAGGGGAGGAGAACGCATAAGAGTTCCTAGACGTCCTCAGAGCGAGGGTTACCATACACCTAAGGTACTAGTGTACAAAAACCGAGTAGGACACAACAGCTAGCCTACGGGGCTAGCCTCAACTAGGATAGACGTCCCTGTGTGACTCCTTTGCTTCTGTATCCCCGGCAGTTGGTGGTCCTGGCCGTTGAGGATGTTGCCCTGGCACTGATGGAAATCAAGGTATGCGACAGCCAGGAGCACACAGTCACTGTCTCCCTGCGGGATGGTGAGGCCACCCTGGAAGTGGATGGCACTAAGGGCCAGAGCGAGGTGAGCACTGCGCAGCTGCAGGAGCGTCTGGACACACTTAGGACACATCTGCAAGGCTCTGTGCGCACCTATGTCGGAGGCCTGCCAGGTAGGAGCACTGTGTCGGGCTTGCTCACACGGGCCGGGGCGATGACTGTGAGACGGGGTTCTGGCCACAGGGACTATGAGTGCAGGTTGCCCTATTTACCGGCTTCTGTACTAGGGTGGAGGGAGGGGTCTTATCAGTTTAGTACTTCCTCATGGCTCGGAGTCGTCCACTGAAGAGTGTTGTCTGGGAGCCGAAACACAGAGGGCAGGGTTACCAGGCGATGCAAAATGGGGTACCTGAATACCAGCAGGCATCTGTAGCTTTAGTAGCTGACAGTGTGACTGCCGCCCTTCACACGCATCTACCAGAGGCTAGCAAAGGCAGCCGGCAGCATACTGCTTGCTTACAGGGGCCCATGGGCGGGACTGGAGCAGGGGTAACAGGTATGCACAGGACTTTACTTTTAGCAAACAGCAGACTCTCTGCCCTGTCAGGTATTTAGTTTTAGCCAATAAGAATCCAGGGCATGGGAACTCACACCAAGATACTCAATAGAACATCTGTATGCATGCCTAACGGGTTAGGGGGGTGGTGATGCCTTATGCCTGTAAGGTCTGTATCCCCTCAGCAATGTGGAGGGTGGGGGTAGTGCGTGGAGGGTGGGGGTAGTGTGTGGAAGGTGGGGGTAGTGCGTGGCGAGCTCCGTTGGCTCAGTGCTTGCTCTCCCATCCCCCACTGCTCAGAGGTGTCTGTGATTTCTGCGCCCGTCATTGCGTTCTACCGTGGATGCATGACTCTGGAGGTAAATGGGAAGATCCTGGACCTGGATACGGCCTCATACAAGCACAGTGATATCACCTCCCACTCCTGCCCGCCTGTGGAGCATGCCACACCCTAGGCCAAGCTGGAGAGGGCTCTGCATGAAAACACAGAAGTGAAGCAGGGTTTGGACACACCGCACGGGCTCCTCTTGCCGGGTCCTGCAGCACTGGAGCAGGGGGGCTCCTGCCCTCGTGGCTCTTTTCTCGAGATCTTTCTTTTTGCCTTGTAACATATCTGTACATAATGGGACTGGTATCAGGTCACCAGCTGCTCGTGGAGAGCCACGTGGCCTGGTGGGAGCTGGCTGGAAGGGGGCTGGACTCGGAGGGGCTGGCAGCGTGCAGCAGAACGGATGTGAAGAAAATAATTCTCTATTATTTTTATTACCACATGCTTCTTTCTGATTCTAAAATATGGAAAATAAAATATTTACAGAAACCTTTTTAACCCTGTGTTGGTCACTGTCTGTCCTAGAAGATCTGCTTTGAGAGCATTGTACCACAGGCCCACAGCTGGATATGCCTTTCCTGGGACCCCCCAAGTCCCAGCCCAGGCAGCCGTGGACTAGCTAGGAGCCTCTCATCACATGAGTGATGGCGAGAGCTAATCAGGGCTCACAGCAGACTGCAGACCGTCCATTTACTCTGCAAATGGAAACCAAGTTCTGCCTGGCTCTGCTGTCAGTTCCACGCCTAGAACCCTTCTTAAGACTGCCCCTGACAACCAGAATGTGGGGGTGGCACCTGTGTAGATACTCCCAGTCTTTCAGCCATTTGCCTCTTGGCTGCCCCGGTCCAGTTTAGTCTGGCTCAAGGCTATGAGCCGAGAGCGCTAAACCCACCCCAGGCTGCAGGACACACAGGAATGCAGCCACTTGCTCAGTGACTGTGAGCTGCAGTATGGGACTGACTAACCCCAGCACCCTGTAAGCTCTGGTGAAGACAGAGCAGGAACAACATTGTTGAGCACAGCTCCCGGAAGTATAGTCCTGCCCAGGATCCTGAACCTGCCCGTTTGTCCTCAGGCAGCTCAGAAGCCTACAGCCCTCTAGAGGTCAGCTCTGTCTTCAGCTGGTGAGGCCACATCCCCCTAGACCTTCAATGGTTTTCCCTTGCATTGGAGGCAACTCTGGAATGTTCTCACGAATATCCTCCAACCACCCCCAATTCTCTCCAGGTCATGGGGACAAGAAGAGGAGGAGACAAGCTGATTTGGAACTAGACCACACAGACATGCAGGGAGCGGGGCACATAGTTGGCATTCCTTATCTGCCTGGGGGGAGGCACCACTGTGGGAAGATCCCAGACACCCCTCTTCTGATGGCGCATCCTCAGCCTCAGCTGGCACCAAGCCTCATACCAAACGCAGCCATAATATATCTGCCAGCTGCCTGCCACCGGCATCTGTCTTCCCTAAGTCCAGGTGTCCAAACTACAGAGTCCCAGGGGGAGCAGCAGGGACCTTTGAGGAGAGATAATGCAGACTTTGAAAGAAGAGAGTAGACGGAATTGTGTGGTCTTTGTGGTCTGAATTGGTTACAATGTTGCCTTTTTCTAGGAAAGGGCTTTCATTTCTTTGAGCTGTAGTCATTGTATCCTTGAGGTTGCTTTCTTGGTCTCAGGGCTCTCCCGTGCACGTGCTCGCAGGACCTTTGTCAGCAGCTGTAGTGGCTCTGCCTGGCGGTCAACTTGACTATATCTGGAATGAACTCTGACCTGGATCTTGGCATGGAGATCTTGAGGCATAGTGACTATGAACCCCAGACGATTAGGATAGGGAGATCTCTGAGTTTATCTGGGACAAAGCAAGTCCCAGATCCAGGAGTGGTGGCACACACCTTTAATCTGGGCCACACCTTCTGCTGGAGACCTACATAAGGACATTGGAAGAAGGAAGATTCACTCTCTCTCTTCTTCGCCTGCTTGCCTCGTGGGACTGAGAAACTGCTAGATCCTTGGACTTCCATCCACAGCTGCTGCTGACCATTGTTGGGGAGTTGGACTACAGACTGTAAGTCACCAACAAATTCCCTTACTATATAGAGACTGTCCATAAATTCTGTGACTCTAGAGAACCCTAACACAGCACCACCCCTCATCCCCCGGCTCTTTTACACCCCTCTTGCAGACACTCTGATAAATATGTCTCCAGATTTTTCCAAATGTACCCAGGGCAAAGTCACCTTTTAGTAACCACTGCTGCGGGGCAGACCCTTTTACTGTGTTATCCAAAATACACAAAAGCTGCAGATCATACATTGGAATAGAAGGCTAAGTGATCTCACTTAGGAGGATACTGGAGACACCCAGGATCACAGTGGCCCTGTCCAGAATAGACAATGACTTCTCACAGGTAGAGGACCTAAGCAGGCCCAGAAGAACAGCCTCTGCTGGTCAGAAGGAACAGCCTGCTGGACAGAGACATGCCCTCAGACCAATGTCATCCATTGCCACACTACTGCTACTGGGTCTTAGCGCTGTAATGGCTCAGTGACCCATAGGGAAGATAGTGCAAGCGGAACCCCAACACAGGCAGGCTGAGGTGCTAAGGTAAAGAGCTCAGCTCGGTGTCTCTCACCGGTGGAGCACGGCCCACCCCACACTTGTCCCCCCCCACCACACTCTCATGACAGCAATTGGCGGGTACCATAGCACAGACCCAGAAACAATCCCATCCCCCATCAACCCAAAAACAGCTGCAACTGATAGATTCAGTGACAAAAGGAAAGGCCACAAGCAAATCTCATCTCTCAGAGAGAAGCCAAGTACAGGGCAGAGCCTCGGGCAGCATTGGAAGAGGCAAAACCATGGCGCCATGGGCCACCAAATATCCAGGCTCCAGCTGGCTTCCCAGCCTCATCCACACAAAGGCAAGGACACTGTCGCGGATCTGGCCTCGCTGTGGATTAGTGTGGGTTGTAGGGGCTGCTCTGGAGACTGGAGTGGAGGGCCTTACATTCTCTGCGGCTGGGATGAGGAAGGAAGACATTTTTGTGGCAAATAGCATTGAACTCCAAGACCTTGGGAGTTCGATGTTTCTTAATAGTTCTTGGCTCCAGTGAGCATGGTCTCTACACCCAGACATGCAGTTTTGTTGGTCTGCAAAGGCCCTAGGGCCAGCTTTATGCAGTTCAGAGGTAGAGCCCCTTGGGCTCAGAACACAAGACTGCTGAATATAAAATTGGGGTGCCATGAAATAAAAATAGGTAGGGAGGGGGTGTGAGACCCTGCACCAGGGAGGCACCGATGCCTTGCAGACCCAGCAGCCCCCAGAACTTGGTTCTTCACTATACAATCACTACACAGATGAGGCAACCTTTGTCCCAGTCCTGGGGGAATAAAGCAGCCTATTGTGTGAGTCTTCATCAAGGATATCTCTCTCTGTGCCTCTGGCCACCCTCATCTTCCTGAACCTCACCCCCTCGAGGAACAGGAATCTTGCCATTGCTGTGTAGGATGTGTTCTTCCTCAGCCAACACTGTAGTGTGTCCCTTGTGAGAGCTACTTAACTGTGCACTCTGGATAGATGCCAAGACGGGGAACAGAGCCAACTGACCCCTGACCCCATTGAAAAGCAGTGCCCAAGGCGCCCTCCAAAGTCCAGAGAAGGTTTTGGCCTATTGCCCCAAGTGCAACTCCAAAGAGAATTTCACAACAGCCTCTGAAACTGTGGTCCTGGGAGATATCAAATATCTTAGGACATACAGGGGTGTCAATATAAGTTGGCAGAATATTATTGATATTGATCCAGAGTCCTAGGGAGGCTGAGGCCAGGCTCCTGGAGGGTGTAGGGAAGCAAGACTGTGCTGGATGTAAAGTCAGTCAGCATCAAACAGAAACCAAGACCCTCTCATCCTCAGACTCCAAGGCCAAACTCAATAATAAGGACTGTGCAGTCAGCGGTCCTCACGCCAGTGGCCATCCCAGCGCTTCAGGGACTAGTGGGTGGCTCTTGGGTCTGTAGCACAGCTTCTGCACAGACAGACCTATCACCTCCCTGCTTAGACCTGTGGGAAACTGTTTAGAAAACCTCTGTTAGCCTGCTTGGGTAAAATCTTCTGTTGGGGCATCTTCGGTGTTAGCTGGTATTGCTGCGCTATGTTCATAGCAGCCATATTTATAATAGCCAGAAGCGGAAACAACCCAGTTGTTCCTCAACAGAGGAGGGTAGAGAAAAAATGTGGTACATTTACACAATGGAATACTACTCAACTATTAAAAAAACAATGACTTCATGAAATTCACAGGCAAATGGATGGAATTTGAGAATATCAACCTGAGGTGAATCGGTCACAAAGGAACAAACACTCCATGTACTCACTGATAAGTGGATATTAGCCCAGAAGTTCAGAATAGCTAAGATTCAATTCACAGACCACATGAAGCCTAAGAAGAAGGAAGACCAAAATGTGGATGTGTCAGTGCTTCTTGGAAGGGTGAACAAATTACTCACAGGAGGAAATATGGAGATCAAGTGTGAACAGAGACTGAAGGAAAAGCCATCCAGAGACTGCCCCACCTGGGGATCCATCCCATATACAGTCACCAAACCCAGACGTTATAGTGGATGCCGGGAAGTGCATGCTGACGGAAGCCTGATACAGCTGTTTCCTGACAGAGCCTGACAAATACAGAGGCAGAAGCTCACAGCAACCATTAGACTGAGCTCCGGGTCCCCAATGGAGGAGTTGGAGAAGGGACTGAAAGAGATGAGGGGGTTTGCAGTCCCATGGAGGGAGCAACAGTGTCAACAGGCCAGACCCCCCTGGAGCTCCCAGGGACTGGACCACCAACCAAAGAGCGACCCGGGTGCTGGCCACATATGTGGCAGAGGATAGCCTTGTTGGACATCAGTGGGAGGAGTGGCCCTTGGGCCTGAGGGAGTTTGATGCCCCAGTATAGGGGAATGCCAGGGTGGAGGATGTGAGTGGGTGGATGGGGCGCACCCTCATAGAGGCAGGGGGAGGGGAAATGGGATAGGGGGCTTCCGAAGGAGAGAAATGTAAATGCCCAATCCAAAAAACCAAAAAAAAAAAAAAAAAAAAAAAAAAAAGCTCTTCTGTTGGACAGAGCGGCCTTGGCCAGCAGGGGGCGCAGGAGCCGCTTCTTCGCTGGTCCTCCGCGCAACCTGCTAGTTCTGGACCTTAGGGAAGGAAAGGCAGGCCACACTACAGCTAATACTTAATGACTTAACCAGTGGCCACAAATCAACAGCACACTACAGAGAGGAGCAAGTGTGAGATCTAGAGTCTACCAAAAGGTGGAGCTTACATAGAGGCAGAACTCAACAGCTTGTTTCCTTCACAGCAGAAAATTAGAGCTCAGGGATCCAGGCAGTCCCTTCTCAGAGACATGCTCACAGAAGTCTGTCAACCTGTAAGGCATTTCCTGAAGGAAGTATCCTCACTGGAAGAAATCACCTTCTCTTTGCAGGGTGACAATGACCGATAACCAGCCATTACCACGGTAAGGGCAAGATGGAGCTGGGAGCGGTGGCCGGTGCAGAGCAGCCCTTCCAGATGAGGAGGCTGGGGTCTTCATGTAGGGAGAGGTGGTGGCCAGCGAGGTGGCGTAGGGCCAATCCGCTAGCTAGCTCTGCTCCTGCCTCTGGCCCTGGCCTGTGCTGGAGCAGGTGTGCCCAGGGGAAGGGCACAGCTGTGCGGTGTTTTCTGGATTCTCTACCAGGCTGTCTGCAGAAGCAGGATTTCTTATGTGGCTTTATTTATTTTTGTTTTATTTCTGGGAACCCCAAACCGCGTTACTTTTCAGTCTACTACGTCCTCCGAGTCAGGGTGCGTAGGGAGGAGGCTTCTCCCCTGGGAGGAAGTAGGCAGTGCAGGGTGAAGGTGCATGGGCATGCCCACGGCTGGAGTGGCACTGGGAGGGAGACTCTGCGTCCTCAGGCAGAGAGAGGTCAGCAGAGGCTGAGGCCGGCGGGGCACTGGCGGGCTGCAATCAAACAGAGAGGCGTCCTCGATCAGCAGGACTCAGCTACACTGTCTACAACATATGCCAGCACCACCTTGACCCAGCTCCCTGCCAGACCAGGAGCCATCGGCTCATCGGGTCTCTCAGGAAGCCTCTCAAGCCTAGAACAGCCAAGAGAGGTCAAGTGTCAGCCTGGACAGCATCTGATTGGCACAAACCTGGCTTCTGAAGCTCTTGGGGACACAGGAAGGTGTCCAAACTCCTGGCTTGGTTGGTCCTCTTAGCCCAGTCAGCTTTCACTAGCACTGACTAGAAGATCCAGGCACAACCTATAGCCAGGGCCTTGGCACACTCACCAAAGACAGCTAGACCATTAACATTCCCAACACAGCATGGTGGTTATTATGGTAGCAGCCAAATACTGTCAGCCATAGTCTAGAAGTTTAAGGAAGGTATTTTTCTGATGTAATTAACATTTAATCAGTGACTTTGAGTATCTGGTACCTTCCAGACTGTTTGGGGCACCTGGTCCAATCAGTTGCAGACCTTAAGAAAAAAGACAGAGACCCTCAAGGAGAAAGAAACTCTTGCCCAAGTGTGACCGTGGGTTACAGACCCTATAGAACTTCCTTGATCCTGAGGACAGTGAATCATTGGGCTGGAGAGATGGCTCAGTAGTTAAGAGCACTGGCTGCTCTTCTAGAAGTCCTGAGTTCAATTCCCAGCAACCACATGGTGGCTCCCAACCATCTGTAATGAGATCTGAGGCCATCTTCTGGCATGCAGGTGTACATGCAGGCAGAGTGCTGTACACATGATAGATAAATCTTTAAAAACAAAAAACAGATCTCGCTCTACATTTACTGGGGTTGTATCTCTGACACCCCAATAAACACCCCCAGATCAAAGATAAGTAAATATGAGGAGAAAATTTTGGGGAATAGCACTGGTCTGAAGTATTTTTTTTCCCTTCTTAAGTACCAGAAGTTTAAAACTTAATGTCAGTATTTAAATAAAGTGAATTTTGAAGTGAGGCTTTTAAAGTGACTCCTGTGTGCTGTATGATGCTCCCCCAGCTGCATCCAGGTCTCATGAGCAACCGGCCAGCCATGTTTTCCTGACACTGGAGCCAGGATCTGGCAGATGTCTATCCCAAAGTCATTTCCCCTCCAAGCAAAGACAACTGGAAGCTGAGAATGTCTCCCTGACTGGAACAAATGTCACAAAAAGTCTCACTGTTGTCTCTCAAATCTTCTCATTTCTCCCTGAGTCTGTGTGTGCATCCTTGTGAGCACAGGGGCAGTGCATGCCTAGAGAGTGGCCTCTTACGTCTACTAGCAGGGGCTTCTCACACTGTCCACTCTCTTTTCTGAAAATAGGCAGATGTGCAAGCCATGGAGCAAGCCCTTAGAAACCACAGAGCAAGCCCCCAGGAACCTCAGGTTAAACCACCAGGAACTACAGGATAAACCACCAGAAACCACAGGACAAGCCACCAGGAACCTCAGGATAAATCACCAGGAGCCACAGGATAAATCACCAGGAACCATAGGATAAGCCACCAGGAGCCACAGGATAAATCACCAGGAGCCACAGGATAAGCCACCAGGAGCCACAGGATAAACCACCAGGAGCCACAGGATAAACCACCAGGAGCCACAGGATAAACCACCAGGAACCACAGGATAAACCACCATGAGCCACAGGATAAACCACCAGGAACCTCAGGATAAACCACCAGGAGCCACAGGATAAACCACCAGGAGCCACAGGATAAAGCACCAGGAGCCACAGGATAAGCCACCAGGAGCCACAGGATAAACCACCAGGACCTCAGGATAAACCACCAGGAGCCACAGGTTAAACCACCATGAGCCACAGGATAAACCACCAGGAACCTCAGGATAAACCACCAGGAGCCACAGGATAAACCACCAGGAGCCACAGGATAAACCACCAGGAGCCACAGGATAAACCACCAGGAGCCACAGGATAAACCACCAGGAGCCACAGGTTAAACCACCAGGACCTCAGGATAAACCACCAGGAGCCACAGGATAAACCACCAGGAACCTCAGGATAAACCACCAGGACCTCAGGATAAACCACCAGGAGCCACAGAGCCAACCACTGGGAGGGTTGGCTGAAAGCACCTCAGTAAACAGGGCCCGTGAAGGCTGGTCCTGCCCACGCAGACGAGGACAGGACTGCTGCCCCAGAATTGCCATTCAAGATAACCTCTGCTACCATGCTGGGTGAACTGCTGGGTTAGGCACGGGCCCCTTCAAAGTTTTGGGGGGTTGTTTACTATCTTTGAGAACACCCCCAGTAGCACTTCTATTACGCAGGGATGTTTGCTGGCTGCTAATGACTTCCACAGGACACTTAATCCGTCTCCTTCTGCCTCTGTTGGCCTGTAGAGACAGCATTCATTCCATTGTTCCGAGAGAACACACCGCTCATCTGATATGCCTGTTTCCACAGAAATCAGACTGCTAAACATGTGCAATTATACTCTCACACGCTGCCATGAAAAGCTGCTCAGCCCAGAGGGTGGGGTCTCAGTCAGTCCAGAGGGCAGGTCCTCAGTCCTGAGGGTGGGGTCTCAGAGGGCGGGGTCTCAACCCTCCTCTGGGAGGAAGAGAAGCCTCTGAAAACACAGGTCCTAGGAGGTAGGAGACTAGCAAGCGTCCATGTAACTTGGCAGGTCATCTTCTAGGTTCCCAAAAGTGTGTCTGTGGTAAAGGACTGTCTCTTGCGTGCCACCACCGCGGGTATTTGTCCTTCTCCATGTGGAACAGGGAAGAACACCTCATGGGGAATCTCACATCCCATGAGAACAGGCTGGCAGCTCTCCACAGCTGTCCATTCTTCCTTGGGCCAGGCCCTGAAGACCAAGAGGCAGGAAGGCACCAGGACAGACTCCAGGCAGGAGGAAACGGAACCACACCTTCCTCGTTCATAGCCATCTCCTACGGAGCATCGGGTGTCTGTACAGGTTGTGCACTGGAATTGTCTTCTTGGCATCTATGGGATTCGGTGCATCTGTGTGTCCAAAGGCCTCCAGAACAGCTAAGGGACCCCTACCAAGAGACAGTACTAACAGTCTCCCATGTGGATCTGACAAAAGACCAGGAGAACAGAGCAGGGTTTCAGGTGGAGCTGCAGCCTGAGGTGATAGTATCCTTTCTGGAGACCAGGGAGATTCTTTTCGAAGGCAACACAGAAAGGCAGAGGTCTTGGTACTGCAGTTTCTTCTGCTGGCGCCACCTGCTTAGCTGCCCTTGGAGTCATCACCAGGACCATCTCATTTCCTGACCCTAAATATAGCTGCTTCCAATGTTCTAGAGAGGAGAGATTCTGTCCCAAGCCACATTTTATCCTAAAGAGCACTGTGTTCCCTGATTAGGGGGTCCCTGTGGCTCCAGTGAATGAAGGTCTAGTTCCCTTTTGGGAAGCCCCACTAGCACAGCCTGGGGCTGTCACACTGGGAAACCAAACATTACAATGGACCACTGAAGCATCCCTTCTCCAGAGCCCAAGGACCCAAGCAGACAAGGAATTACTGCCCCAATGTCATCTCTAGGCAATCAAAGGAAGCTGAGGTACAGAGAAAAGGGACCTGCCCTTCTAGGAATGGAACAGTGATACAGTGACCTCACTCTCCGAGTCCAGGGCACCAGTGATGCCTGGAAAACAGAAGGAAGCACTTTTGGGTCCCAGACACTGGGGTTCCCATGCCTTCTTCCAGCTCTGTGCTGTCAGCCCCCACTTCACAAGTGTGGACCTCCGACAGTCACAAGACTCCCAAGTGCTGCTCACACCTGGTCAGAGTGTTGGGTCACTCTGGCAGCTCTTTCCATCCAAGATGGTCAGAGCTGGACACTCATGTCTCCCCAAACTGTCATTTTGCTCAGCAAGGAAGGCCTTGTACTTTGTGTTAGTGTGGCTGACTAGGCAGAGGTTTCCTGGGGGATATACTGAGGACCTATGACTTCAAAACAAATGATTTCACCCTATTCACCGGGCCCATAGGTCAAAGAAACTCAATTCAACATAGGGCAATGACAGAGCTTTACTTAGCACAGCCCTGGAGTCTAATAACTGCTTCTGTTGGTGCCGTAAGGCAAGCCACCTACCAGGCAGGCTGCAGGACCTCCAGGCTGCACGAGCAGGCACTGTCCCACTTAGAAAGGTTTGTCTTGACCTGGAATCTCAATCTCCCCACAGGAGACACTGGGCAACATTTACAGATGATGGGTTTGTCATGACTAGGGGGTCTCTACGTGACATAGCACAGTGCTAAGATACAAGCCAGGAGGATCACAGCCTCTCAAGTCCACAATGGCATGTCCACGTCAGCACAGCACCACTGGACTGGGGCCATCTTACCCATGGCCAGCAGAGCTTCACGGGACACAAACAAGCCAAAACCAAGAGTGGAGATAAGAGAGACAAAGCCCTGTTCAACAGGATCTCACTTCAGACCACCTCCCAAGAGGTTCTCAGGGTCTACAGCCCTGGGCACATGAGCCCTACAGGGTTGACACCTTTGTAGACAAATTTCAGATGTCAGGAAGCACCTGTCTCCATGTAGAGCACTCACTGGCATACAAATATTCAGAACCCAGGCAGATGCTGGCATCCTAAGTCCTGCTTGCCAGTGTGAGGCCAGTTCATAGCTAAAATAAACAGCTACTGAAATAACTCAAGAGCCGTGAACAGCAATAAGCCTCAAAAATAACATGACCCAGCCAGTAATGATCTCCTTCCCCGTCATCTATATCAAAGTACAACTGTCTCTACCTGCCTACTCGGAAGCCCACAGAAATGGCCACCAATGTCACAGCATGCCTACCTGTAGTGGCAGAGGGTAGGAGGAACAGGTTGGCACAGTCATAGACGGAGGGCACAGGCCAGTGTAGGCTAGGATCTGCTGTGCAGGGTTGTAGAGGATCTGAGGTGGTGGCGATGGGCCATAGGCCAGCTGAGACAGAGGGACCTGTGAAGAGAGGTGGGAACGTGAACACCCAACCCTCATAGCCACTCAAGGTAGTATTCAAACCTGTAGCCTGGCCTTGTGGGGAGCTCTAACCCAAGACATGAAGAGTAGGCCAATCTTCATGACTTCATGACTTCACAGAATGGCCCAGCATCTAATACACATGGTCTCAAGACTGGGGTCACCACCTGGAGCTGCTGAAGAAGTCAGCTCAGGAACTTTGAAAAATTCTACTAGACCTCTCCCTTCCTGGACAAGAAAGGTCATAAAGAGCATAGGCACCCCTTCCCTTCTGTCCAGAAGGGAGGGGCTAATTACATTCCTCAGACCACAGAGAGGGGGAACCAACCATCGGCCACCTGCAGGAAGGGGAGGCCCAGAGTTCATAGACACATTCCACGATGGTTGGCCACCTAAAGACGAGGGAAGTTCTCGCCACCTCATTCCCTAAAGACCAACCAGTTTAAAAGTCACACTGTTCTACCAAACACTTTGTGCCTAATGGCTGCTGCTTTAAGAACTGTATAAAAGCTTGCCAACCGGGCTGCCCTGCACATGGGGTCGTTCTCTCTCACTCCTCCATGGGCAGGGTGACCCCAGCATCCTGGAACAATAAAATTCCTCTTGCTTTTGCATCGATTCCCGGCTCCACGTTGCTCACCACCTGGACCTGTCACCTGAAGAGACAGCCTGGTAGAGCCCAAGGACCGGACTGTGGGGTGAGGACCTGCCAAGACATCCCCTAAATTTCCCTCAACAAGAAACCTGAGAAGGAGGAGCTAAGTGGTGCTTCTGGGGTGCTGACGAGTGAACCCAATGGTCAACACCCCTGGGACCACAGGACGAACAAAATAAGAATCGTCCAGGCAGTGTTTACAACCCTGTGAACTTGGAAGAAACCCTAAAGGGTTTTCA
Source organism: Apodemus sylvaticus (assembly GCF_947179515.1). Taxonomy (NCBI): domain Eukaryota; kingdom Metazoa; phylum Chordata; class Mammalia; order Rodentia; family Muridae; genus Apodemus; species Apodemus sylvaticus. Next base: position 9,145,620 of record NC_067489.1, on the reverse strand, counting down.
ATGGACCCTGAGAGGACAGAATGGAGGTTCTACCCAGTAATGTAAGGACAGTGGGCTAGGGCTCAAGGGTGGCTGGCACAGAAGTAGGAAGGGGTGAATTTCAACTTTCTCATTCAGCTTATTAAAGATTTTTTTTATTTTTTATATATAAGTACACTTTAGCTGTCTTCAGACACCAGAAGAGGGTGTCAGATCTCTTTATAGATGGTTGTGAGCTACCATGTGGGTGCTGGGATTTGAACTCATAACCACTGGAAGAGGAGTCGGTGCTCTTACTGGCTAAGCCATCTCTCCAGCCCCTCATTCAGCTTATTAAAACGGGGTCCAAGCTCTACCCAGAACCTCCACACCTAGGCAGCCATAAACCCTACAGTGACAGAGTGAAGTTTTCTTCTTAGATGGCAACAAGTTCTTCCTGCCTGAGAGGGTGGGAGAAGATTCGCCCAGCAGGTTGTCGGGTGCCGTATTCAGAACAGTGATTGGTAATTCTAGTTGCCACCTGGCATGCAGATCACTTGAGAGTTTGGGTCCTCCTTTATTGAGGGAGTCACTGCACTCTCCTGAAGGGGAAGGCCCTGAACTCTGGGCTAGGACTGACCAGCTGGAAACACACAGCAAGACACCACTCACCATGTCCTTGAAGGCCCCGAGGACTGCAGCTGTGATAATGCCCAGGCACAGGCCCAGTACATTTAGCACTGTGGATACCCAGAGCAGCCGATACAGGTGGACCACATCCTGGCAGCTACGCACACCCACAAATTCATAGTAGGCAGGCGAGGGCTCTGTGCTGTAGGAAGGAGAATATAGTTACTGCCCTCATTGCTAGATCGTGGCCAGGTGACAGGCTGTACCACAAACCCTGGGGCCCCAGTAGGGAGGCTTCTGGCTCTTTAAGTGCTGGTCATCTCTTGCACAGGCAAAAACATCTCAAACAAGTTAGAGACCTCTGCTTCTCTGAGGATTCACCAACCTTTGGTGGGGCTGGCCAGGAAGGATGTCCCAAATTACTAGCTCTGGGCTCCTAATGGCCAACAGGGACAATGGCTGAACTGCCCTCTGTGTCAGAAAAATAAGCAGATATTTTTGTCTTTTCATTCTCCATGTGGATCACAACAAAAAACTGTAGGTGGGTCTCAGCCCTGAGAGGGAGCAGAGCGGCACACAGCTGGAATGTGTTGTTGGCCACCTGGTGGCCAGCTGCCTCAAGGTGTGTGGTCCTTCCTGGACCTTCAGGTAGTTCCACACACTGTGTGCACTTGGGTGGAAACCCCAACCACTCTATGGACCCACCATTGCAATGCCAAGACTAGATGCAGAGGGAAGAAGTGGGAAATGCAATTGGTTATAGGAAGGTAGAGCTGGGGGGCCTCTCGCTCATGGACAGATGTCCTGTGCAGGGTCTTTCTTGTGCTCATGCGTGTGTGTGTGTGTGTGTGTGTGTGTGTTCACATGCTAAGCATGTTCACATGTGTGTGCACCGACTCCCGATGCAGCCTTACCTCCCACAGGCATACAGATCACAGCAGTAGCACGTGTTGCTCCTCACCCTCAGCTGGCACCTCCCATTCAATGAGTAGCATGTGACCTGGGGTGGGATGACAGGCAGGTTCGGACCTTCGCCTACAGAGTCAGCAGCCTATGTCCAAGACCTTCTGCCCAGGAGCAGGGCCATGCCGCCAAGACCCTCACCGATCCGTGGTAGGGTGGGGCTGGGAGGGTAAGGCAGGGCCAGACTAGGCAGGGCAGGACAAAATGGGACTGGACAGAGCAGAGCAGAGCAGAACTGGGCAAGGCAGGGCTGTCAGAATCTCAGCCCTTCCCCCACAATATACAGCTTTTTTTTTCTGGAATGCCCAGCACATACATTTTCAACCTTCTGCAGTCTGAAGACCCCAGAACATATCGATAAGAGAAATCTCTGACCCATTTGCCTTCCTCATTCCTGCCTCGCCCTGGCATGGGCATGATGTGAGCAGCCTTGTTTAGCTGAGCCAACAAATCTCTACAGAGTTGGTGTAGGGCATCCCCCACTGAGCCACACTGCCAGTGCCCACCTGGGCTGGTCTCACGGTCAGCTGCTGTGTGCACTTGCCCTTCTTCCTGGCATCTCACTCAAGTAGAGAATGAGGTCATACTACAGCTGCCCCAGCCCAAGGGCCGGAGAATCCCTTGAACACTGCACATGTGTTACCACAGTGTTTCGAGGCAGTGATTAAGTTAGTGAAAATGCTAATGGGAATGCTAATTGACCCTGCAGGGCTGGGGAGATGAATCCTAACACTGTGTGCAGCTGTGATTCCTAAGGGAGCCCCATGCACTGAACTCTCAGGCCAGCTCTAGTTCTCAATGCTTTCATAGCTGAACAGCAGCAGATCTGTGTGAATCAATACAGCCGTCTTAACCAGACCCAGAAGGGGGGTGTGGAAGGCATGCTTGCCAAAGGGGCTCACCTCTGTCTGATAGACATCATACAAGTACCCAGCTCCACTGGAGTAAAACTGGCATCTTCCTGCGCTGAGAGGCCTCAGTTCCTAAAGAAATAAATGTAGATTGGTCGGACTGGTCATCCCCAACCAGAACTGGCCATTTCAGACTAGTGTTCCATAGACTGGAGCAGAACTGAGGCCGCATGGGTTATTGCTTGCCATAGCAATTGTGTGTGGAGTCCACAGCGGAAAGGATTAGACACCCTCCATCTTTGTGCTGGGTAGACATGGGCACAAGGGCAAGGGGCACGCTGCTGAATGGGCCAAGGGTTATTCTACACCTTGCCAGGGGTACCAGCCTTCTGTTCCTCTAAAAGCAAAACAAATTTCTTCTAGGAAGAGAAAAGGAAGATTTGGGATTGATTCGCTCATCCATCCAAAGTACCCATCTATTCATTCAGCCATCCAATCACCTGTGCATCTAGCCATTCAATCACCTGTGCATCCAGCCGTCCAATCACCTGTGCATCCAGCCATCCAATCACCTGTGCATCCAGCCATTCAATCACCTGTGCATCCAAGTCATCCAATCACCTGTGCATCCAGCCATCCAATCACCTGTGCATCCAGCCATTCAATCACCTGTGCATCCAGCCATCCAATCACCTGTGCATCCAGCCATTCAATCACCTGTGCATCCAGCCATTCAATCACCTGTGCATCCAAGTCATCCAATCACCTGTGCATCCAGCCATTCAATCACCTGTGCATCCAAGTCATCCAATCACCTGTGCATCCAGCCATTCAATCACCTGTGCATCCAAGTCATCCAATCACCTGTGCATCCAGCCATCCAATCACCTGTGCATCCAAGTCATCCAATCACCTGTGCATCCAGCCATTCAATCACCTGTGCATCCAGCCATCCAATCACCTGTGCATCCAGCCATTCAATCACCTGTGCATCCAAGTCATCCAATCACCTGTGCATCCAGCCATCCAATCACCTGTGCATCCAGCCATCCAATCACCTGTGCATCCAAGTCATCCAATCACCTGTGCATCCAACCATCCAATCACCTGTGCATCCAGCCATCCAATCACCTGTGCATCCAGCCATCCAATCACCTGTGCATCCAGCCATTCAATCACCTGTGCATCCAAGTCATCCAATCACCTGTGCATCCAGCCATCCAATCACCTGTGCATCCAGCCATCCAATCATCCATGCATCCAAGTCATCCAATCACCTGTGCATCCAACCATCCAATCACCTGTGCATCCAGCCATCCAATCACCTGTGCATCCAAGTCATCCAATCACCTGTGCATCCAGCCATCCAATCACCTGTGCATCCAGCCATTCAATCACCTGTGCATCCAAGTCATCCAATCACCTGTGCATCCAGCCATTCAATCACCTGTGCATCCAAGTCATCCAATCACCTGTGCATCCAGCCATTCAATCACCTGTGCATCCAAGTCATCCAATCACCTGTGCATCCAGCCATCCAATCACCTGTGCATCCAGCCAACCAATCACCTGTGCATCCAGCCATTCAATCACCTGTGCATCCAGCCATCCAATCATCCATGCATCCAGTCATCCAATCACCTGTGCATCCAGCCATCCAATCACCTGTGCATCCAGCCATCCAATCATCCATGCATCCAGTCATCCAATCACCTGTGCATACAGCCATTCAATCACCTGTGCATCCAGTCATCCAATCACCTGTGCATCCAGCCATTCAATCACCTGTGCATCCAAGTCATCCAATCACCTGTGCATCCAGCCATTCAATCACCTGTGCATCCAAGTCATCCAATCACCTGTGCATCCAGCCATTCAATCACCTGTGCATCCAAGTCATCCAATCACCTGCGCATCCAGCCATTCAATCACCTGTGCATCCAGCCATCCAATCACCTGTGCATCCAGCCATTCAATCACCTGTGCATCCAGCCATCCAATCACCTGTGCATCCAGCCATCCAATCATCCATGCATCCAAGTCATCCAATCACCTGTGCATCCAGCCATCCAATCACCTGTGCATCCAGCCATCCAATCATCCATGCATCCAAGTCATCCAATCACCTGTGCATCCAACCATCCAATCACCTGTGCATCCAGCCATCCAATCACCTGTGCATCCAAGTCATCCAATCACCTGTGCATCCAGCCATTCAATCACCTGTGCATCCAAGTCATCCAATCACCTGCGCATCCAGCCATTCAATCACCTGTGCATCCAGCCATCCAATCACCTGTGCATCCAGCCATTCAATCACCTGTGCATCCAGCCATCCAATCATCCATGCATCCAGTCATCCAATCACCTGTGCATCCAGCCATCCAATCACCTGTGCATCCAGCCATCCAATCATCCATGCATCCAGTCATCCAATCACCTGTGCATCCAGCCATTCAATCACCTGTGCATCCAGTCATCCAATCACCTGTGCATCCAGCCATTCAATCACCTGTGCATCCAAGTCATCCAATCACCTGTGCATCCAGCCATTCAATCACCTGTGCATCCAAGTCATCCAATCACCTGTGCATCCAGCCATTCAATCACCTGTGCATCCAAGTCATCCAATCACCTGCGCATCCAGCCATTCAATCACCTGTGCATCCAGCCATCCAATCACCTGTGCATCCAGCCATTCAATCACCTGTGCATCCAGCCATCCAATCACCTGTGCATCCAGCCATTCAATCACCTGTGCATCCAAGTCATCCAATCACCTGTGCATCCAGCCATCCAATCACCTGTGCATCCAAGTCATCCAATCACCTGTGCATCCAGCCATTCAATCACCTGTGCATCCAAGTCATCCAATCACCTGCGCATCCAGCCATTCAATCACCTGTGCATCCAGCCATCCAATCACCTGTGCATCCAGCCATTCAATCACCTGTGCATCCAAGTCATCCAATCACCTGTGCATCCAGCCATCCAATCACCTGTGCATCCAGTCATCCAATCACCTGTGCATCCAGCCATCCAATCACCTGTGCATCCAGCCATCCAATCATCCATGCATCCAGTCATCCAATCACCTGTGCATCCAGCCATTCAATCACCTGTGCATCCAGCCATTCAATCACCTGTGCATCCAAGTCATCCAATCACCTGTGCATCCAGCCATCCAATCACCTGTGCATCCAGCCATCCAATCACCTGTGCATCCAGCCATCCAATCACCTGTGCATCCAAGTCATCCAATCACCTGTGCATCCAGCCATTCAATCACCTGTGCATCCAAGTCATCCAATCACCTGTGCATCCAGTCATCCAATCACCTGTGCATCCAGCCATCCAATCACCTGTGCATCCAGCCATCCAATCACCTGTGCATCCAGCCATTCAATCACCTGTGCATCCAGCCATTCAATCACCTGTGCATCCAGCCATCCAATCACCTGTGCATACAGCCATCCAATCACCTGTGCATCCAGCCATCCAATCACCTGCGCATCCAGCCATCCAATCACCTGTGCATCCAGCCATCCAATCACCTGTGCATCCAGCCATTCAATCACCTGTGCATCCAGCCAACCAATCACCTGTGCATCCAAGTCATCCAATCACCTGTGCATCCAGTCATCCAATCACCTGTGCATCCAGCCAACCAATCACCTGTGCATCCAGCCAACCAATCACCTGTGCATCCAGCCATCCAATCACCTGTGCATCCAAGTCATCCAATCACCTGTGCATCCAGCCATTCAATCACCTGTGCATCCAGCCATCCAATCACCTGTGCATCCAAGTCATCCAATCACCTGTGCATCCAAGTCATCCAATCACCTGTGCATCCAGCCATCCAATCACCTGCGCATCCAGCCATCCAATCACCTGTGCATCCAGCCATCCAATCACCTGTGCATCCAGCCATCCAATCACCTGTGCATCCAGCCATTCAATCACCTGTGCATCCAGCCATCCAATCACCCGTGCATCCAAGTCATCCAATCACCTGTGCATCCAGCCATCCAATCATCCATGCATCCAGTCATCCAATCACCTGTGCATCCAGCCATCCAATCACCTGTGCATCCAAGTCATCCAATCACCTGTGCATCCAGCCATCCAATCACCTGTGCATCCAGCCATTCAATCACCTGTGCATCCAGCCATCCAATCACCTGTGCATCCAAGTCATCCAATCACCTGTGCATCCAGCCATCCAATCATCCATGCATCCAGCCATCCAATCACCTGTGCATCCAGCCATCCAATCATCCATGCATCCAGTCATCCAATCACCTGTGCATTCAGCCATCCAATCACCTGTGCATCCAGCCATCCAATCACCTGTGCATCCAGCCATCCAATCACCTGTGCATTCAGCCATCCAATCACCTGTGCATCCAGTCATCCAATCACCTGTGCATTCAGCCATCCAATCACCTGTGCATCCAGCCATTCAATCACCTGTGCATCCAGCCATTCAATCACCTGTGCATCCAGCCATTCAATCACCTGTGCATCCAAGTCATCCAATCACCTGTGCATCCAGCCATCCAATCACCTGTGCATCCAAGTCATCCAATCACCTGTGCATCCAGCCATCCAATCACCTGTGCATCCAAGTCATCCAATCACCTGTGCATCCAGCCATCCAATCACCTGTGCATCCAAGTCATCCAATCACCTGTGCATCCAAGTCATCCAATCATCTGTGCATCCAGCCATCCAATCACCTGCGCATCCAGCCATCCAATCACCTGTGCATCCAGCCATCCAATCACCTGTGCATCCAGCCATCCAATCACCTGTGCATCCAAGTCATCCAATCACCTGTGCATCCAGCCATCCAATCATCCATGCATCCAGCCATCCAATCACCTGTGCATCCAGCCATTCAATCATCCATGCAACCAGCCATTCAATTATCCATGCACTCAATCAGTCACCTATGCATCCAATCATTTAATCATTCGTGCATCCAACTATTGAATCACCTGTGCATCCAGTCACTCAATAATCTATGTATCCGGCCATTCGATCATCTATATGTCTAGTCATTCAGTCACCTATGCATCCAGTCATTCAGTCATCTCTGCATTCAGTCACTCAGCCATCCATGCATCCTTCTGTCTGTCATGACCCACCATTTGACATAAGCTCATCAATATCTTATCTCACCATGTTCCCACCCCTGTGTTTCCAAAAGTCATGGAACCAGCATAGTGTTGAACCATGAGGAAGCCAAGGTAAGCTGGAGCTGTAGGTGAGTGAAGGGGGCAGACTAATGAGTCAGCAGTTGCTAGGGAAGCTCCTTGGGGTTCATTACTATGTATCAGTGGCATTTCTCAAAGCACATTTCTAACCTAAGAGGAGTCTAGAAACCACCAGTAATGCTGGCAGCAGACAAAGACGGGTATAAGAACCAGACAGCAGGTATGGTGGGGCATGGCACCTGTGTGCCAGGCTAGGCGTGGATGGGTTCAGTGGGAGGCATCAGCCCAGGTGGAACATGACAGGAACAGGCGGGATAGTAACACAGGGAAGACAATGGAGACAGGAGGCTACAGTTGGGGCACGAGGGCTGCTCCCAAGCTCTGAGGATGCTTCAGGGATGTCAGACTTACTTGGCATCCATCACAAAGTGGCAAGACACAGATCCTTCCCCAGTGGACTTTCAGAGAGAGATGATAAAGTGGGAATGGAGTCTTCACACCATCTTCACACACACGTGGTGACAGCTTGATGTGTATCTGTGTGATACCAATGGCCTCGGAGGGTGACCTCAAGGAGTCACCAACACTCCCGCCACCCATCCCAGAACTGTGACTGACCGTAGGACACCAGGGCTCTAGGCCTTCAGGTGACTAGATGCTGCTGTGGGCTGGGGCCCAGCTGGTGCTGCCCATGTGGACTCTCTACCGAACTCTCAACTACACTGGGCAGTCTTCAGAGGTCCAAGACTGACCTGCCAGGCCACATAAGCAGGTGCACAGGAATGGGCATAATAGATGAGCACAGATGCTGGGCATGCTCTGATGGATACGTGAGGCAGAAACAGGGGGCACACAGACAGACAGACCTGCCTCCTAGACTCTCATCATCAATGATGTCAGAAAGGTGAGTGAGGTCCCCTCACACCTGTGGCTGCAGGCGGGACACTGTGTGCCTGGAGACAGAAGGCTTTGGAAGGTGACTTCTCTCAACCAAGTGCTGAAGAGCTGCAAGGGGAAACCATACTCTACCCAGGGACAGAATCTCAAGGCAAGGTTGGCACATTCTTTGGGGAGTGCTGTAGTCTATATGCAGATGAACAGATGCCTAAACACCCAACTGTGAGTACTGGAGGAACTACACACACTTGTACACTCATACACATGTGTTCATACATGCAAATACACACGCACAGAATTTCTACCAGGTTAAAATGGTGTATATAAAGTCACGCTACTATGTCATAATAGTGTTCCTCATACCTCATGTCACACCATATACACTATATGAACACATCACACCATAGCATGCTACACTCATCTCCTGTGTCAATGGGATATTGTATCACACCACATCATGGCATAGTATACATCATTCAGATCACATTATACATACTCCCCACACTGCATGTCACAACATGTTGTATGACATCACATTCTCCAACATTACTGTGCATGTATTATCTTCCAGCCACCGTATCACAGTGCACACATGTCCTACTGTGCCTTTTATATCGCACCACGTCATTATTCATGTCACAGCACACATCACAGCCTAGTCTGTCACGTGACTCACTAGATGCACTTGCTTCTGAATTGCTTTGGTCTCCTTTCCCAGGCCAGAACCCTGGCTGCTTCATCATTCGCCTGCGCCACCTGGGAGCCTGCCTGACCCTGAGCAGAGGGGTGGGACAAGGATGCCCTAGTGCTCGGGTGGGGGTGGGTACTGAACTCATGAAGGGTGCTTGCATCTGCTATGTGATGCATACGTTTCTATTCGCTGTGGGTTTGTGTCTGCTGTGTATGGTATGTGTGTGCCTGCTGTGTAAGGCGGGTGTTTGTATCTGCTGTGTGTGGTTGTATTTGTATCTTCTGTGTGTAGTATGGGTTTGTGCTTGCCATGCATCTGTGACCTATAGGAGGCAGAAGATTCGGGTTGCTGGGGTCAGACTCAGCAGGAGGACAGTGATGGCAGCTCACCTGTAGCCTGTGTGAAGATGTCAGAGCCCAGCTGTGTGACTGAGATGTTTTTCACATGGACACGGAGCCCTAGAGACAGACTATATGCCAATCAAAGGCAGTACTCACAATGTGCCGTGCTGCGAACACGCCATCGACTATGGCACAGCAGAACGCCGCCACCACCCCAAAGCTGAGGAACACAATGGCTGCCACCAACTAGGAAAAGAAGACAGAGGGATGTGGAGTTTCAACCCAAAGAAACCCAGTCTTGAACACAGAGCCCGAGTGGAGCTGATGGCCAGACCATCGCTGATTTACTTCCATCCACCAGTGACTTGGCCCCTAATGGTAGAGCCACACAGTCACCTATGTGGTACACCCTGTGGGATCTATACCATGAGACCAAGGGGCAACCTTGGCACAGATGCACACACGATGTCTCTGCCCCCTTACCTCTGCACACCCACCTACCCGGTGTTCCCATTTTCATACACACATGCGTACTTGCCCTACGCCTCTAACATAACTAGATTAATTCTGCACCATCCCTGCCTGCAAGGGCCCAGCATCACATCTGGCCACAGACTGCCCAGCACTTGCCCAAGATGTTTAAACTGTTGCTATAGAGATTGGAAATGCTATGCTTGCTAACAAATGTGTGTTCCCGTAGGATAAATTCCTTGACCGTGTATTCTAACCCAGCACTCCAGCACGCAGTTTATTTAGGTTCTTTGCACTTTAAAATTCTGAGAAGAAATGCTACACTGTCCTATAAACATACCCAGTCACTGGCCGTAGAATGTCTACTTCCTTGTACCCATAAAGACATGAAATTGGTGTTTTAAAATGTTTGCCTGAATTTGCATTACTAATTATTATTTCTATTTACATTTCTCTACTAAGCAGCACTTGGGAGGCAGAGGCAGGTGGATTTCTGAGTTTGAAGCCAGCCTGGGCTACAGAGTGAGTTCCAGGACAGCCAGGGCTACACAGAGAAACCCTGCCTTGAAAACCCAAAAATAAAAAAAAATAAAGAAGAACAAGAACAAGAAGACCAAGCAAAGACAAGGCATGGTAGTACATATCTGTGATCACAACACTTGGGATGCAGAAGATGGTGGATCTCTGAATTCAGGGCCAGTCTGGTCTATACAGTGAGTTTAGGGTTAGACCTAGTTAAATAATAAAGCTCTGTCTCAAAAAAGGAAAGAAAGAAAGACAGACAGAAGACAGATAGAAATAGAAAGAAACAGAGAGAAATAAAAGGAAGGAAGGAAAAGAAAGGAAGGAAGAAATAGAGGGAGGGAGGGAGGGAAATAGCAGGTAGAGGAAGCAGCTCTCGCTTTCGGTCCAGTGTAGAGGCGGAGCTCTCAGCCCAGGCTGGGCCACGCACTGACAATGTGGCTGCTCTCTGGTGACAGTGCCAATGCTCTCTGGTGACAAAGTCACTGCTCTCTGGTGTCCTCCGCCTCTACCTCTTCTCTCATCTCAGCTTTTTGTTTGACATGAACCCAAAAGTCAGAACTGTGCTGTGAGGAAGGCAAAATCAGAAGGCTCCCGTCAGCCTGCCCCAAGCCTTGCTCTGTGTGTGTGTATGTGTGTGTGTGTGTCCCATATCCTGAGTCTAGTCACCCAGATTCCAAGATCCTTGGGAAAGGATCCCAGCACCGTGTTTTCAGTGCATAGACCAACATCAGAATGCACAGTGTGGTGAAAACCTCGACACCTGCCAAGGTGAGACTAGACTCCTCCGAGAGGGAACAGTTGACATGTACGACATGCGTGCTCAGCACACGATCCCAACACAGCTTCACACAGCTGACTTTCACTTCCACACCCTCAAATCATGCCTCTCACACACTCCCCCACACACACACACTGCTACCCACCAGTCCCAGCCCATCCCGGCTGGAAACACACCTCCCAGGTACAATGTGGAGCCTTTCCTAATGGGAAAATCTCATCCCGAGGTTTCTGGGGCTACCAAGCTCTTTGGCCACTGCTGTCCAGAGTGGAACTACTCTGACCAGAGCCCTACCCTCTTCACCCTCCAGGTTGCCAGTCATTACAGTGGGAAGAGTTAGCAGTGGCCAAAGAGGCTAGGTTCAAGACAAGAGGCTGAGGGCAGCTGGGCTAACCACACACTCTGGAAGGAAACACTCTTAGGAACAAAGATCACCTGATGAGTGAAGGGTCCCTAACCTCAGTGTCCCCAGGCACTTGTCACCAGCAGCATTGGGCTGTGGTGGGAGCTGTTCCAGGTGCTGAAAATGCACAACTGTGGCCTGCTCTTTGGAGCAAGGTCTGGAGAGCCTAGTCCTTCCAAAAAACAGAGCCATGGCTGGGCACCCCATGTGTCCCATGTTCGGGAAGCCACCAGTTCTGCTCTCTCCATCATGGTACCTGGACGTCTCCCAACACACGGAGACAAAGTAGACCACAGAGCTGATGGATGGTTGAGCTGGGTCTTAGTCAAAGTGCATTAGAGAAAAAGTCAGCCAGGATTCCCTCCCCTCGCCTGACCTCATGGACCTATGTAAAGAAGCCCCTCAGCATGCCAGCCTGAGAGACAGACAGAGACAGAGACACAGAGAGAAAGATCGGAAGAGAGAGAAAAGTTAAGAGTCAAATAGCCCCTGCGAGAAAGAAAAGGCCTGGGACCCACAGTTGCAGTGTGATGGGGCCCCTCAGCCTCCTGGGATTCAGAAGGGACAACACACAAACCACACCTGCCTCACGTGGGGCTCTCCTGATGGGGCAGTGCGGGAGACTTAGTTGCTGTCTATACTCCTTGTGGCAAATTGCCACAATAATTTTGATAGTCCTGTTCCTCCCAGACATAGAAATGTCATCTGTGAGTCAGCAGGATGCCGAGAACCCCGGGGGAGGGGAAATGGGAAGGAAAGAGGTAATGCTTAGACACCGGCAGGTAGCAGGAGCCTCTCGAGGGAATGTGGGTTGTCCTCCTGGTAGAAGAATCTTCCCTCTCCCTCTGAGTCCTTCTTTGGCTTCCACTGAATATTGTCATAATAACAGGCAGAGATAATGGTGAACTCATTCCTAATTAGATTTCACCCTCAGATTGGAGCTAGCCCAAATTGAATAAGTGCCTGGGATTTGCTTCAACCTCCCATGGGAAGGAAAGCAGAGAAGGAGGCAAAAGGTTAACTCTGATCCGACAGATAGACAGGTGATGGGCACACACGGGGGGGGGGGGTGCGTTAGGCCATTCCGCCCCACTTTCACATATGCTTAAATTTTTCTATAGTAAAATTTGAAATAAAGAGAAATCAGACCAAACACATTCTTCAAAGTGGAGACGTAGTTATCCTCTCATGACTGAGGCTACCTCCCCTGATGCCATCCCTGGAACAACCTGAATGGCCCCTGAAGACACAAAATGGTACCTCCCATTTCTGAATGCTCAGTATGGATGGCTCTGTGCTAGATACTCCTTTAGGTACCAGCCTCTGCCAAAGTCAGCACTGAAGACCAAAGTGGCTCAGTTCCCCACTGCTACGGCACGTGCCGTGGGCTCAAGTTGAAAGCGCCCACTACTGCGGCTTTTATGTATTCAGCAGGTTTCCCATAGGCCCATGACCTATTCCGTCTCAGGGTCTTGGCCAGTTTAAAAGTGTCAGGTATGGTTTCTATCCAGATTTAAAATAATGGTTGGTTGTTCCCATACCATTTGTGCCAGCTTGCACCACTGTCTCCCACAGGCAGCCCCACTGTTCTAAGTCACAGCATTTGTAGCTTGGTGGTATCGATATTTATTAATTTTCTCCTCCTGTATCACAGAGAGTACCTTCTAGCACCATGAAAGCTGATCAATCGATAGGGGTGAAACTTCCATGTGGGCATCAGTAAGGTGCATTACCCAATAGTAAATTGATATTATATTGAAAGTGTGTTTGTCGTACAAATTTAACCCAAATGGAGAGTTTTCTAAAAAGAAAAAAAATTAAAAGATTATCCAGGACCCACAGGTGGCTGGTCAGGGACAAGGACACAGGGGCTTCTTGTCCGCTGTAGGCAGACATGTTTCCTTCCTCAGTAAATCATCTCTTGAGTCTTTACCCTCCAACTGCTGAGCCCAGAGGAGTCTTGGCCAGGGTTTCTGTACTCCACCAGGAAGGGTAAAGCTGCTGTCTGTAAGGCAACACAATCCTGCAGACCCAATCTCAAGGAATCCACTGAAAATCCACCAGAAGCAGCAAGTGAGTTCCATAGAACAGGCTCACAGGCTTGGAATTGACTTGGCATAACTGGTGGTAATAGATCCTCCAAAGCAATGCCTCGCAGTAGCCCCAGAATGCAAAAAATAACTAGGAATGAGGCTAACAGCAAAACCACAAAATTTATACTCAAACCTAAAAACATTTGTGAAAGATGTTTTCAATAAACAAAACAAACAAACAAACACGCTAGACACATGGGGACTGGCTGTGTTTCTGCAGCCGAGCCCCCAGCACCTCACCTAGCATAGTCTCTACCAGAGATCCCGTGCGGAAGTTCACCCATGATGGTCACAAGGGAGCTTACTCAAGCCAAACACAGAGCAAAGCTAGAAGATCACATAACCCTGACTGTGGAACTTAAGGCACAGCTGCAGAATCCGAGATGATGGTGTGGCTCATGAGTAGACTAGGCTCAGTGGGGCAGAGCTAGAGCGCAGAAACAGTCTCATGTTTACAGTCAGGTGACTGGTTTGATGGAGAGAGAACAGATTCCAGCCTCTCATGCACCACATACAACCACCCAGCCAGATTCTGCATACCTTGCATAAGAGCCAAGAAAGGCAGCCGTCATCAAAGAAACTCGTCTTTGCAACAGATGAACAATGGCTTAGAGAACAAGAGATCAAGAGGGTGCCAGCCTCAACTGATACAGGTACAGCACAATTCCTGTCCCTAAGACTTGGAGGACAGCATCAAAGAGGAAGAAGAAAGACTAAGAGCCAGAGGACCAGAAAATCTACTGTGAGAGTGCGTCTCAGAAATGACAGGGTAGCTTCACCCGTGATAAAACAACATGGCTGCTTACGCGAGACTTGAAGTACACCACCAAACACGCTCACGTGGACTGAGGAAAATTTCATTGGGCCCCATGGACAAACTACAAGTAACTAAGTGTCTTAGGGTTTTTATTGCTGTGATGAAAACACTATGGCCAAAAAGTAAGTTAGGGAGGAAAGGGTTTAATTGCCTTACATATCCACATCCTAGTCATTGAAGGAAGTCAGGACAGGAACTCAAACTGCAGGAACCTGGAAACAGGAGTTGATTAAGAGGCCATAGCTGGGCAGTGAGAGTGCACGCCTGTAATCCCAGCACTCTGGGAGGCAGAGGCAGGCGGATCTCTGAGTTCGAGGCCAGCCTGGTCTACAGAGTGAGTTCCAGGATAGCCAGGGCTATACAGAGAAACTATGTCTCAAAAAAAACCAAAAATCAAAAAACAAAAAACAAAACACAAAACACAAAAAACAAAACACAAAACAAAACAAAAAGCCATGGATGAATGTTGCTTACTGGCTTTCTCAGTCTGCTTTCTTATAGGACCCAGGACCACCAGCCCAGGGTGGTGCTACCCACAATGGGCTGGACCATCCTATATCAATGACTAATTAATAAAATGCCACTAGTTGCCTACAACCTGATCTTATAGAGGCATTTACTTAATTGAGGTTCCTAAGCTCAGAGGACTCTAGCTAATGTCAAGTTGACATAGAACCATCTAGCACACTAAGGCATGCGGGAAGAGGGACAGTTAGTCTTCCCTAGGGATAAGCTATTTTAAACCAATACCAAATTGTCATCCATGAAACCTTGTACATATACATACAAGTAACACTAAATGGACTTAGCAGGATATATATACATACATATATATAAATAATATTAAACATTAATATTAATTTAAATATATATTTTAAAAAATATTTTATGTATATGAGTACACCATTGCTGTCTTCAGACACAGCAGAAGAGGGCATTGGTTTCTATTACAGATGGCTGGGAATTGAACTCAGGTCGTCTGGAAGAGCATTTAGTGCTCCTAACCACTGAGCCATCTCTCCAGCTCCAATTTAAAATATATATATATTTTTAATATAATATATTATATATATATATATATACACATATATATCGTGGCCTCTTTTTCTTTAATATATATTAATATATTTTATTTATTTTAATTTTATTTAATTTATATTTTATTTAATATTTTATATATATATATCTATTAAAGAAAAAGAGGCCATGATTTCACAAGGAAGTAAGGAGGTAAGTGCAAATGGGAGAGCATAGGAGGAAGAAAGGTAAGAGATAAAATGATGTAATCTTAACTTTTAGAAAAATAAATATTTTAGTTACTTTAAAAAAATGGACTCCGACAAACGGTGTCCAGAGGAGGAAAACAGGAAGGGACGTCTGGAAGCTCTGCTTCATGTCATTCATGCAGACTGAAGTGGGTTAGAAGCCTGAATGAAATGGAAGCATTAAAGCGCCACCAAAATTGAAAGCTGGGGCTGGCAGGATAGCCCAAGCCGTTAAGTACATGCTGTGCAAGCATGGGGACCGAGTTCAGATCCCCAGCCCCCGTGTAAGACCAAGGCGTGGTGATGTGTGTCTCTAACCCTAGCCCTGGATGGTACCCGGATGGAGGGGTGGAACAGGAGATTCCCAGAGCGCCCCAACAGGACCTACACAAAATGATATCCACCACACTGAATCAACAAATACAGTCCATAGTCCCCTGTACTACACAGTATTGATACTCTGTGAACTTGGATAAACAGCATCGTCTAAATGTCTACTATTGTGGTGGTCTGAAGAAGACTGGTCCACATGCACTTACATATTTGAAAACTTGATCTACAGTTGGTGAAGCTGTTTGGGAAGGATTAGAGGTGTGGCCTTGTCGGAGGAGGTGTGTCGCTGGAAGTGGGCTCTGAGGTTTCAAAAGCCCCTACCTTCCCAGTTAGTGTGCTCTCCCCACCCCACCCCCGACCCCCAGCTCTGTGGGTCAGACTTAAGCTCTCAGCTACTTCTCCAGCACCATGCCTGCCTGGGTTGGCTACCCTGCTCCCACCATGGAGATCATGGATTCAACCTCTAAACTGTAAGCAAGCCACCAATTAAATGTTTTCTTTTATAAGTTGCTTTGGTTACTGTGTCTCTTCGCAGCAATAAAACAGTAACTATGTCTCTAACATCTGACCCCAGATCCTCCTCTCTGTTTTCATCTCTGCCTCTCTCTGATCATCTGTGTGGCTCACTCATTTTGACCAAGCTGTGAATGGTACCAATTAGGCCCTGAGTCTTGGGTTTTATAGTACGTAGGTCCAGGGGTTACAGGTGAATGTGGAGAGGAAACCCTAGCTGTGACTGTAGCACCCTCTGCTGAGAGACTAACACTTCCCACAAGCCCATCTTGCAAGAGAGATGTGTCTTCTTACCATTTGTCTTCTATTCTCCACCAGGTGAATGCCAACGATTCCCAGGAAGGACCCAAAACCCAGCTGAGGTGAGAGGAAGAACGAGAGAGAAAGAGAGGGAGATGCTTGGTTAGTGTCATAGACCCATCACAGTTAATAATGGCCCTCGGGCTGGTGAGTGGCTCAGTGTGTGAAAGCACTTGCTGCCAAGCCTAATGACCTAAGTTCAATCCCCAGAACCCCACATGGTAGCAGAGAACGGATTCCTCTGACCGTCACACACACACACCACCGCACAATGGTGTAACTTTCATAGTGTACCTTGCCTACGCTACTCTACCCTCCAGAAAAGTAAATATAATTTTAAATATTTAATAATTCACCCTTAAATGTTTTGTCTAGTTGAGTGTGGTAGCACTTGGGAAGTTGAGGCAGGAGGGTGGCCAACTTGGGTTACCAAATGAGACCCTGTCTTTAAATTTTTAATTTAATTTCATTTACTTTAAATACTTTGTCAGGAGACGAATATGGCCACCCTCAGCATGCAACATGGAGTCACCTGGAGTCACCGTCCCTAAAGAGGGACATTATACTCTCTAGGCCCACTGGTGGGGCAGAAGCTGATGCTTCTATATCAGCCCAACTTTTGATCACAGAAATCGGGTATTAAGCCTCAGTACACCTTTGTAGGGACCTGGAGCCCTCACAATGACCTTCTGACAAGCCCTCTAAAGCCAGCCCAAGAAAGACAGAGAGAAATTTGGCAGGTGGAACACCTATGATGTTTCAACAGAAGGAATGCCAAGACCTTGCCTACACTAGAATTCAGATTGGACAGGACAGCAGGCAACCTGGGCATGTAAAAGAGGCAAGATGGAGGTGTGCGGTCCAGAAGGTCTTCCAGGCAGAGTTTCAGTCGGTGTTACGGTCATATGCTTACACCTGGCCTCGTGGCAAAGCCTGGACATCGGACCTGAGTCCCAGAGATGCTCTGAACACAATGCTCTGAGTCTGTGCTAGTCTGAGGGCCAAGCGCTGGCCCATATTGACTCTAAAGAATGGCATCTCTCCAAGTTTCGAGCTTTGAAGGCCACACTCCTTGGCCATAGTTCACAAATGTCAGATCCAAACATCATAAAGATTTTAAAATATGTAAGTTATATTAAGTTTAATATTTTTTGGATGTGAAAATTTTTTTCCAAAAAAATAATGGTTTTTTTTTTTCATGCCCAGGCCACTCTCCTGAGGTGGCTGGCACCCCTCAGCTCTGTTGGATGCAGTGTCTCTCTGACCTGACTTTCATGATCACCTTCATGAAGATACAAAGTCTGAGACAAAGCTAATTCTGGTTAATATATTGTTAATTCATCCCCCGGGGTGGTATTGCCTTGCTCATTTCCCTCAGAGATACTCTATATTGAAATATAATCTTGTGGTGATGAGCTTTGATTACCAACTTGTCACAACCTAAAATCACTTGGGGACAGAGTCTCCATGAAGGGTGATCTACATTAGGCGGGCCTATGGGCGTGTCTGTGGGAGACTGGCTTAAGTTAATTGATGTAAGAAGACCCAGCCCACCGTGGGCAACACCTTTCCCTAGGAAGGAGGCCCTGGACTGTATTAGAATGGAGGAATCAAGTTAAACACAAACAGCAAGCAATCATCTTGGATGCATTTACATCTCTCTGCTCTTGACTGTGGATGGGATGTGACCAGCCCACCGTGGGCAGCACCATTCCCTAGGAAGGAGGCCCTGGACTGTGACCAGCTGCTCCAAGCTGCTGTTCCTGTGCCATCCCAGTAATGGTGGACTGTCACCTGAGCGTGAGCTAAAAATAAACCTTCTCACACTCGTGTTGTATCTTATCATGGTGTCATATCACAGCAACAAAATGAAACTTAAACTCTCTGAGGTAAGAATCTCGAACAAGTGTAGCGGGAGACGGCAGCCGACTACCACTCGCAGCTGAGCTTCACACCTCTCAAAGAATTAGCGATGCTACACCTTCACACAGTCTAGCTCATGAATTTCAGGGTCCCCCTCCTTGCCCTCGCAATGTGGGAGACGAACCTTGTACAAGGCCAGCAGCATGTCTGGCATGTGCTTCATGCAGTGTTACAGTAAAACCATTCCTGCATAGATGCTTTCTACACAGGGTTACCTGTGAATTATATCCAGGTGGATAACATGACTCATGATGCATAAGCAATAAAGGCAAAATGAAAGTAAATATGTTTCAAGGCTGAGGGCTGAGAGTCCTGGTGAAGTTGTTAGCTGTCCTCTAGAGTCATTAACCCTTTGGTGGGAAGTCAGCATAAGATTATCCTCCTCCTTGTAGTAGCATCATGAACAACAGCTTCAACCCATGACCTCCCCTTGGGGCTCTAAAAGCCACCGGGTGCCCATCTTCCAGGAATTCTGCTGTACGTATGAATGTCCAGGGGCAGCGGGGCTGGGATATGGGGAGAAGGTGTTACCATCTCTTCAGACGTTTAGAGGCCCTGGCTCGACTCACCTTCAGGCCCTCCCCACCTTTACCATGGAACCTTACCCTGAACCCTCTCTACCATCACCAAGTCATACCCCTCTCCTGCCTGAGCTACCTCCTGGGGAACCTATGGCGATGCTGGCCTGCAAACACAGTGCAAGACAATCTTAGGGCCCTCTAGTCAGCAGCCCTCGGCCTTCCTTCTTTGCTGGGTACTCTCTCAGATACTAGGCATCAGGCTGGAGTCATTGTTCCTAGGACTGTGTCCCCCTCCCCTCAGCCAAAGTTCCCAGCACTGTAGACTAGCAGGTGACATATCTGTCCACATACATCACTGGACATCCTGCCCAGTTCCCCCATAGACCTTTGACTCACAATAATCCCTGGGTAGTAGCCGCCCACAGTCACATTCTCTGTCCTGGTGGTAGCAGCGAGGCCAATGGTCAGGATGAGAGTGGACACCAGCAGCAGAGAGCCCACGAACCACAGAGAGATCTTCTTTCTCCTTGCAAAGCCCTCTATGAGGAAAAGAAAGGTATTGGTGAGCTGGGGGCTATGACTATGCTCCAGAAGTGTGAGCTCCAGGCCTGTTCTCTACCAACACAGGGAAAACCCGGACTGAACTAGGCAGGCGAGCAGCCTACCCACTCGTTCCTCCTTGATGGTCCTGAGCAAAGCCAGGGGTCGCTGCCTGAGGCTGGAGAGTGGTTTGTCTTCATCCATCTTGCGTCCAAGGAGAGACAGGTTTCACAGGTTGCAAACACAAATGCCATAAGAGTCAGGGGCAGCTGTGCCCCAGATGCTGGACCTCTTCTGTCAGCTGTTGGCCTCCTGGGTGTAGACCTACCCACCTGGCCAGAAAGTTGCATCTGCAGCCTCAGGCTGTGAGATGGAGTTCTGTACATGCTACAGCTCAGCAGGCTGTTGGGCTCGAGCACTGCAGGGAGCTGCAGCTAGGCCTCTGTCCCACCTCCTGCCTGCGATACAAATACAGTAGCCAAGCCCTGCAGCCGCTTTGGAATAGGAGACGTTGGAATGAAGTCACAGGTAGAGAACACGAGAGGAAATACCACTGCATATCCTTCTCCAGCCTTCATCAGACAAAGCCAAGCACCATAAAGCTCTCCGTATCCTTCTCCAGCCTTCATCAGACAAAGCCAAGCACCATAAAGCTCTCCTCTGGACAACTTCAGGAGCTGTGCAGCTCTCAGAGAAAAGGGCTCTGCCCTCCTCTGTACCACCTTGAGCCTGGCTCTACCCTGATGGTCTGGGCAGCTTTTCCATTGGCCGCCACCTGTCACCCCTAGTCAATACACACCCACACCTGAAACAGACTACGGCCAAAGCCCAGAGAGAAGAGCATATTCAAACTGACCTAGCCAAGCATCTGACCACATCACTGCAAGCACAAGGGGAGAGGAAGGGAAGTCTGGTGGCCTCATCCTCCTCCAGAGTCCTACAAGTCAACGGTACCTACAAGTGTGTGTACTCCGGTGTCACAGTACCTGCACCACCAGGAAGCAGCCTGCCTCCCCAAGTATACCTCCTTTCAGATGGCCACTGGAGTCAGGCATGGTGGAGCATGCCTTTAACTTCAGCTCTCAGAGACAGATAAATGTGTGAGAGACAAGGTGAGCCTGATCTACAGAGTCTAGGGCTACACAGAGAAACATTGTCTCAAAAATAAATAAATAAACAAAATGGCCGGCAGCCTGAGTGGGCAGATCTTCACGCTCTGGTAGGTTCTCATTTGAAGACTTCGCACGCCTTGGAACCCACCGGTGAAGCTTAGCACAAGTCAAGGTTATGACACCCAAGGATAGTTACACACTCGAGACATAAATCTTAAAAGCACCACAGATGGCTTCTCACATTCCTCGTGACTCAGCTGTGCTGAGAAAGTCATTTTTACCTGACCCAGCAAGGGCACACCACCAGGAGCAAGACCCATTTCCAGAGGCCCTGTTCATCCCTGCTCAGCCTCCTCACGCTTCCCAGGCCAGGCCTGACAGGTTCCTCCTGAGAATCTCCTCCTAACCCAGCCTTCGTCCCCACAGAGAGGCCAGATCTACCCATTTCCCAGCACAGCAATCGCTGACTCCCAGGAGCTGGCAAGGGTTACCCTCTCTACCTCTGTCCTCACTGCTTCCAAGGTCCCCAAGGGCTGGTAGAACATGGAGCGCTTGTTGACCAGGCTTTGCAAGTCCTGGTCTCAGATATGGGTTCATAGCCCCTTCCTCCTCTGATTCCCCACTCTTGCCTGAGAGGATGGTTTATGCCCAGAGTCCACAGGACCCTTGTACCTGCCTCATCTCGCCCTATGGGCTTACTTCAATGTCAGCTGCAGAAACGCCTCACGTGTTCGCTCTCCCAGTCACCCCTCTGCTATTCCCATTCATGCCCAGGTTCCCATCCCCCACCTGAGTTTTCATTGTGTGCAGATGCCTTCAGATCCCAGACTCACTGCCAGGAACAAGAGGCAATCTCGTACCTTCAATGGAAGCTTTTTGTCTTGGGATAAGAGGCCACCAGACATAAGATAAGCCATGGTACATACAGACTTTATAAAATGCCACATTCCAGAGGGTCAGGAGACAAGGAGAATCTGGGATGGGGTATGGGAACGCCACCCAGGACAGGAGGCCCCGAGGTGTTTGGGGAGTGGACTCAGTTGGCCCTGAGTAAGCCCTGGGTCGGTGGCTGGTAAGTGGGTAACCTGGGAGCTGAAGAACAGGGATCTGGGGAAGTGGAATGAGCAGAGAGAAAGAAACCACAGTTCCACTTTCTTCTGTGAGGCAGTCTGAGTGGAACTGACCCTGGATAGCTCGGGCCTGTGAGATGTGAGGCGGGCCAGCAGGAGGCAAAGGCCCTTTTCTTCAAAGCTCCAGTTGCAGTGCACAGAGCACCCTTGACAGAGCATGGAAGGCCTTGGAGCAGCCCCTTGCTTCTCCACAGTGCACACAGCCCTACCAAGAGCACACATCACACACACACACACACACACACACACACACACACATACACACACACACACATACACACATGCACGCAACCTCAGGAGCAAGCCAAGGAGGCTGGGGCCTCCTGCAGTAGGATGGGCCTGTACCACCTGGTCTTACCTCACAGTGGGTGTCTGCAGAGGTACTAAGTGAGCACATCCTGGCTTAGCAGGTGGTAACCGGCCCTGGAGTGAACCCGGTGGGTGCTTTCTCCACCTCAAGGGTTTTGCTTTCTCCATTTACCTGACTGCATCACACACACGAACTACCTTCCAAACAACTAATAATGACCCAGCATGCCTGAGATCTGGGTGGACCTTTCTGCTGAAACTTCTTGCACTTCGAGTGGTACCAGCCCACAGCACCCTGGGCCATGTCCTCTGTGTTGGTACACTAGCATGACATCCTAGGCTGGTGGCACTTGGCCCTGCTAAAGAGCTACGACTGCAAAAACAGCTGGCCAAAGGCCTAGCCCTTGAAATTATGCTGTCACCCATTATATCCCTGACAGCCCTTTATACCAGTCCCTTCCTTAGCCTGGCTTTCCCCTGGAGTATTCCATAATAAAAACCCAGAGACAGGAGCAAGGTCAGGCCGCCAGCATTTCTGTCCACAGTTCCCAGGTTAAGATGAAGTTAGAAAAGTTGCATGGTTTCTAGACAGGGCATATGAGCATTCCTTTCTGACTACCTGGACCGGAGTTAATAGACTCCCACCAGAAATACAGGGAAAAGGAGAGTCCTACCCAAAGTGTCTTTTATAAATACATCTGAATATTCAGTGTGGCATAAAAAAGAAGGAAGTAAAAAACACCCTGTCTTAGTCAGGGTTTCTATTCCTGCACAATCATCATGACCAAGAAGCAAGTTGGGGAGGAAAGGGTTTATTCAGCTTACATTTCCATACTGCTGTTCATCACCAAAGGAAGTCAGGACAGGAACTCAAGCAGGGCAGGAAGCAGGAGCTGATGCAGAGGCCATGGAGGGATGTTCTTTACTGGCTTGCTTCCCCTGGCTTGCTCAGCTTGCTTTCTTATAGAACCCAAGACTACCAGCCCAGGGATGGTACCACCCACAAGGGGCCCTTTCCCTTTGATCACTAATTGAGAAAATGCCCACAGCTGGATCTCAACTGAAGCTCCCTTCTCTGTGATAACTCCAGCCTGTGTCAAGTTGACACACAGAACCAGCCAATACTCAACCCAAGACAAGAAGACAGGGGTGTCTGAAATCCCCAGATACAAGCATTTCCACATCAGATTTTGGAGATAAAAGGCATTTCACATATGACAGATTTCACATATGCAGACAATTACTGCACCATCTCCTCTGCCCCTCATCCTGTCAACAAGATGCTACCATCCTGTGCCAAGACAGTTCCCGGCTGTTAATTAACCACTGCTACCAGGTTAGCCACTGTGGGAGATGACCAAGCCCAGGCCCACGAGGGGGAAGACGGCCAAGCAGGGCTGTGCCTTTCACTCACAGGATGCTAGTGTCTGGCTCACACTGGAAAGAGGTGGCCTCTGGTGTGGTGTAAGACATAAGGCTTTGCCTGGTTAGAGAGAGCAAAGACAACAACCTAATAGACTGAGTCTATTAGAAGGTCCTCAGATCCCCTCTGTGAAAACTGTCCTCATTTAAAAACCATAGGGCGGTTCTGAGGGCGCCATTGAGTCAGCTGACAGGGACTCTTCAACTGTTTAATGCTCCTGTCTGTCCCAGGACTGCCCTCCCCATACACCTCAGCACACCATCAGGTTACTTTCTGCCCACCCACCCACCATGTTGCCCCTCATTTTCAAATGTTCTCCTGCTTCCCAGGCCTGTCTTG
This sequence comes from Apodemus sylvaticus, assembly GCF_947179515.1. NCBI lineage: Eukaryota > Metazoa > Chordata > Mammalia > Rodentia > Muridae > Apodemus > Apodemus sylvaticus. Next base: position 9,121,272 of record NC_067489.1, on the reverse strand, counting down.
GCGGAAATTGCTGACCCAGGTCCTCATAGTTCCACTTAGTCAGCTGAGAAGGTGCAGGCATTGATGGACAACAGACGGTCCTCTGAGCTGCACCATGGGAAGAGATACCCCAGCCTGGAGGACAAGACCCAGCAAGGTTCTTCTTTATGGCCTTGCTATCTATGGGGCCAGAAATCTTGAGTGAAGTCTATCCTCTGGGTTAAGTGTGACAGCCTGGGTCTATAGTCTTGGGTACTGAGGAAGCTGAGGTAGAAGGGTCATTTGAGCTGGGGTGGGGTTGGGGATGGGGGAGTGAGACCAGCCTAGGAGATTCCCCTGAGGGCAGATCCTGTAGAGGCAAAGCCAGGCACTGCTTAGTCACCAGGTTCTGATTTTATTTACCACCGCACCACGCTGTAGACAAAGAAACAACAATCTAAAATGGTCACAGCCCGGAGTCACAGAGACCTTTAGTTGCTTTTAAGACTCTGCCTCAATAAAAACAAACAAAAATGCCTCCCACAAACCATTTCAAAGCCTGGAGTTCCTTATCAGAAGAAAATTCAGAAGCAGGAGTAAACCAAGTCACCCTAACACAACGACAGCGGCACTAGCCATTCAACACTGGCTAGCAGCGGCGGGTACTGGAGGATGAACGGGTGACCACTGCAGGGCAGCAGGCCTTATGGAGGAGAAGGGACAGCAGTCTTTCAGAAAGAAGGCAGATTTATTATTGTTGTTGTTATTGTTATTATTATTACTATTACTACTACTACTACTACTATTACTAACCAAACTGACTCTCCAAAAGTGTCTCTGTGAAGGTCAGAAGCTATCACCAGGGTTCAGGGGTTCTGAAAGGACCATTAGGAGTCCCCACAGCCCCACTCTGACCTAATCCCTTAATCCCATAGCCAAGGGTCACCATGTAAATCTCCCCCACCCTCTGCCCTCCAGGAACAATGCCCGGCATCCCTCCAGGGCTCCAGGGTCAGGCTGCCTCCCAGAAGAGCCCATGCCTAAGCGGCCGGAGCCACAGCCTGCACCAGGTTTCCTGTTTTCCCAGACGGACCTGGCTTTCGCTGTGTCGGGCTTGCTGTGGAGGGGCTGGGGAGTGTTGCTCGGTGGAAGTCAGCTCAGCGCTCGCGCACGATGGCTCCAACAACTCTAAAACCCCTGAGCTCTTTCTCCCCCTCAGGTGGGAAGCACTCCCTGGTTCTTTCAAACATTTCCCGGAAAAGTTTAGAAACTGAAATAAATGCAGTAGGACTGGAAAGGTGGTGGTCTGGGACTTACCGCTTAAAAGGATTTGGGTCTGTTAACAAAAAGATAACATGAGGGGCAGAAACAGAAGAGAGCAGCGGTAGACTGGTGTGGAAAAGGATGAAGCACCAATGAAGAGGTGGCCTGTGCCACATGAAACCAGACCAGAGTCCCAGCCCCAAACCCCAGAGTCCCCGGCTGTGCGGATAGCTTCCCTCTTAGATCAGCTAGACTCTTAACCCAGCTCCTGGGCCCCCAAATTGCCTGCCAGCAGCAGATACCAATGATGCCCTCAGCTAACCTGTGGTATCCAGCAGAGCCAGAGGGCCTGGCACAGGCGGTGGGAGCGGCTGCATTCCTGAAGTACCCTCCACTGGGAGGGCAGTGCTGCAGGCTCCTCCTGCCTGCTGATTAGGTTTCCGAGGCCCAGCAGTTACAAGAAGTGCAGCTGTGTTCGCTCTCCTCCACTCCAGCCTCGCGCCTTTCTACCTCTTCTTCTCCCTTTTCTGTCCACCAGCCCTCTGCCCCCTCCATCTCCTACACCTCCCTTCCTCCCGCCACCGTCCTGGTGCCTGCCTGCAACTCCTCCTCCTCCCCTTCTCCCCCTCCCTTCCCTCCTCCCCCTCTTTCCCTTGCAGTCTCTGGTCCCTGGAAATTAAGAGTCTAGGAAAAGACCCACAGACCCAGTGAGAACTAACTTACCTGAAGAAATACCGTGGATAGATGGCCTGGGCCCAACCCTCCATCGGAGGTGGTTACGGACCAAGGACTGGGTGGCTCAGGTGGAGGGAAACAGAGTCAGCAGGTGCAGAACAGGACTTCGCCACACAGCCAGGAAAGACTCAAGCTCCGGCCTGTTTCAGACCCCAGTGAGCTGAGCCCTCCCCGCCTCAATCATTAAGAAAATACGCTACAGACTTGCACACAGGTGATGAGATGGACGGAGGCGGTCTCTCAGTTGGGGTTCTGGTGGGCCTGCAGACAGCTTGGGTTCTGTTGTGGGCATGTCCCAGCCCTGCAGCAAGGGCAGAGATGTTCTCCTACCCCACCCATCCCTGCCAAAGTTCTGCATGAAGGCTGCTATAGGAAGCCAGAGAGGGGCTGCAAAAAACCAGGCGAGCAGACAGGGCGTGTCTTATTTATGTTCCTGTTGTTTCAATAAAGATGCCATGACCAAAAGCAACTTGGGAAGGAAAGAGCTTCTTTGGCTTGCATGTCTGATCACAGTCCATCACTGGAAGAGTCAAGGCCAGAACCGAAGCAGAGACCATGGAGGGACCCTGCTTACTGGCTGGCAGCTCATAGTTTGCTCGTCCGCTTTCTTATACCACCCAAGACCACCTACTCAGGAGGGGCGCCCCCCTCAGTGAGTTGGGCCCTCCCACACCAGTGCTAAACTCAGAATGATCAGCAGTCTTGCCCACAGGTGACGTGACGGAGGCAGTTTCTCAGTTGATGTTCCTCTTCCTAAGATTACTCTAGCTTGTGTCAAGGTGACAAAAAAAACTGAGCACCGGGCATAGCAGCGGTAGGGGAAAGGAAGTCTTTTAAAGATTATTAATGCATTATTTAAAAATATTTTGAGAACCAGGAATATAGCAGTCAATGGCGAAGTGCTTACATAGCTCAGTGGTAGGACTTACACAAGTCCACAGTAGAGTGCTTACATTGTACGTATAGTACGGTTAAGGCTACCAGCTTGATCCCTAGCTGCAAAAACAGAGGCAGAAGGGAAGGAGGGAGGGAGGATGAGAGTGATGGAAATCAACCCCTCCTCACCCAGGAAGGCACTTGAAGGCTGTTTCCTTAGCAAGACATGGTTGACAATTAGCTCATTTTTTTGGCAGACTGAGTGAAGTTCGCTGGGGGAAGCAGTGGGGTGGGGGTGGGGTAGGATAGCTACAGGAAATGAATGAACAGACAAGGCGTGTCTTAACCAAAAGTAGCTTGAGAAGGAAAGAGTTTCTTTGGTTTATATGTCCGATCACAGTCCACCATTGGAAGACACTGAAGCAGGACCTGAAGCAGCGACCGTGGAGGAACCTTGCTTGCTAGCTTGCTAACAGGGAAGAGAATTTAGGAACCTGCGTCTGAAAGACCACACCGACTCCATCTTGGGTTTTGGCTCCATCTTAGAGAACCTGACCTAAGGTTGAATTTGAATTAGCCAATAAGCCCACACCTAGCACTAGTCCCCAGGTCACTCCCTAACAACCACCCATCATGAGGAAAGCAGAAGTCACAGTTGTACCTAAAGATGTCTACTTATATAAGCTTATGGCTTGGCTCCCAGCACACATTCCATAATTGCCCCCCAATCAGATGCGTGGTATCCAGAAGCTGGATACCCCCTTGCTTGTTTGCTTGCCTCTAAAAGGGCTTGCTTGGAACTGGGCTCGGGCCTCACCCTCCTGTCCTGCTGTGGGTTTCGGAAAAACAAACGGGCACAACACATCCACAAGGAGGGGGTGGATTGCTCCTGTACAAACACTCAGCAAACAGGATTTGGGCCCACTAAAGATATTTCCCTCCCAGCCAACCATTGGACTGAGCACAAGGTCCCCATTGAAGAAGCTAAAGAAAGAACCCAAGGAGCTGAAGGAGCTGGCAGCCCTACAGGAGTAACAACAGTATGAACCAACCAGTACACCAGAGCTCCCAGGGACTAAACCACCAACCAGAGTACACATGGAGGGACCCATGGCTCCAGATGCATAGGCAGCAGAGGATGGACTTGTTAGACATCAAAGGGAGGAGAGGCCCTTGGTCCTGAGAAAGCTCCATGCCCAGTATAGGGGAATAACAAGACAGGGAAGTGGGTGGGTTGATGAACAGGGGGAAGGGAGGATGAGATAGGGTGGTTTTGGAGGGGAAACCAGAAAGGGGATAATATTTGAAATGTAAATAAATAAAATATCTAATTAAAAAAAAGAAAGTAACTTAAATTCTATACATTTACAATAAACTCATCACCCACTTCCAAGTGGCATGATTTAGAAAGTCACTTAAATGCTATACATTTACAATAAACTTGCTATCCATCTTATGGTGGTGTGATTTAGAAAGTTACTTACATGCTATACATTTACAATAAACTCATTATCTGTCTTCTTAAAAGAAAAAGATATTCCCACAAGGCAGTAGGCTTTAAGGGTATCTCAAGAACAGATCTTTAGAAAATCCTTTGGAGACCTGTGGTTCAATGAGGCTGGTGCTGCCAGAATCCTCCAGAGTCTTTAAATCACTGCTGTGCTGAATGTCTGTCAGAGGGAAAGGGAGAAGCCCAGCCATCCAGGGGAACCACATCGAACCTAAAGTGAAGGAGTCAAACATCTCAACCTAAATAGGTACCAAAGCGGGCTGCAGAGATGGCTCAGCGGTTAAGGGCACTGACTGCTCTTCCAGAGGTCCTGAGTTCAATTCCCAGCAACCACATGGTAGCTCACAACCATCTGTAATGGGGTCTGATGCCCTTTTCTGGAGTGTCTGAAGACAGCTACAGTGTACTCACATACATTAAACAAGCAAACACACAAACAAATAAATAAATATCAAAGACAGAATATAGTGAACATGAAATCTTCTATGACCACAGAGAGTGCAGGGCAGTTTTTAGTCTCTCAGCACTTCCTGAGACTCAATCTTGTTCTAGACACTGCTCCAGGGTCTGGGGGCAGATCAGTAAACAGAGCAGATGAAGACGCTGCTGGATCAGGATGAGGTGTGTCTCTGGAGTCACAGGCACTGGCAGCTTGGAGAAGGCCAGCATGCCAGAGAGTGCAGAATTTACACTTTAATAAACCCGCAGGTCTCAGAGCCTTTTCTAAGGGATGTGGGGAGCTTCTGGGGTTGTTAAGGCCACCGTAGGCGTCAAGATCTGTGTTAGGAGGTCATGATCCAATAAACTGAGACCTAGCCTGACCAGGATAGAGATATGAAGTTAATGAGGCACGGGTAGGTCAGAGAGGCATTGTGCTGGTGTGTGACTTCAAGGGGTGCTGCACCCCACATGTGACTTTCAGGGGCACTGAGGCCAGTACATAACCCATACCAAGGCTTCTGTGACCAGTGGCATTAGCGTCCTGGTTGCTGGGGCCAGTACATAAATGCCTGGGTAGTAGGTGAAGGAAGGCTGGGGTGCTGGGGTGTGGTTGAGTGTGTCTAGAAATACAAATAGCATGAATTAAGCTGCAAATGGTGTCTCATGCCTGTAATACACACAGTACTCAGAAGACTGAGGAAGGAACATTTTCATGAGTTTGAGGCTAGCCTGGGCTACAGGGAGAAACCTTGCCTGGTATTTGTTTGAGGTACAAAGAAACCTATGGTACCTGTGCACTAACACACATCACTCCTCTAATTGGAAGGTTTCTGCAGAGTGTTGTTTATTTGTTTTGTTTTTTGTTTTTGTGTGTGTGTGTTTGTTTTTGTTTTGAGGTCTAGTGCAGTGTAGAACGATTTCCAGTCCCATCAACCACAAATAAGAACAAACAGTCCAGGAACTCCTACAGAGCCTTTTCCCAGATTACTAATTGTTTGCAGGATGGGAAGGGAGGTGGCCTGTTGTGCTCTGGGGAAGCTGGGCCCTAAGTGCTGTCCCCTCCCAGATCCAGAGGAGCTATTCTAAGTGCCAGTTTCCACAGAGCCAGCCAAGGCATTCGAAGGAAAAGAAGTCTTCTGGTAAACGTGAGGAGGTTGAAAGGGCACTTGGACTGTCTGCAAGGGTCCAGCCAGTCATACCCCACCCCAGTACCCCGGCCTTCCTTTGTCTGCTACCCATGGGCACCCAGGGACTTTGCCACAACCTTGCTAACTCTCCAAGGCGCCATGGTCTCTAAGCCAAGCATAAAGGGGGAGGGTCCTACCTGTGGGGGAAGTAGCGGCAGCACAAACAAGCAAGATGGGCTCCTTTGTTCCGAGTGCTAAGGGGTCAGACCTGGCTAAGAGCTGCTCACCGCAAGCAGGGAGCTGAACCAGCTCAGCCCCGAAGGAGCCCAGACACTGGCAGGGATGCAGATGTGGAGGCAGATGGCCTCTAAGGAACACTGGGCATGTTGCCAGCTCAGCCAGGAACAGAGGACAGGGAACAGGCAGGTGCAACAGGCAGCTGCAGGAACCAGGCAGGCTCTGCAGGGCCCTGGGGCTGGAGCTAACAGGAGCTTGCCCAGGGATCTGTGGGCACCAGATGCCTGGTTGCCTTGGCCCAAACTCCAGGAAGTGGGAAAGATGCCAGGTATTTTGCAAGATTGGCCACAATCTGACCATCCTGTGTCTAAAGGGTAGTGTATACGCATTAGCTACACAGCTCGGTATAACTAAGTTTGGGGGTGACTGGTGCAGGCCAGTGGCTGAGTTCCTTATTATGTCTTAGGAGTCCTTACAGACTGCAAGGAGAAGTGTGTGTGTGTGTGTGTGTGTGTGTGTGAGAGAGAGAGAGAGAGAGAGAGAGAGAGAGAGAGAGAGAGATGTGGGGGGGTGTCTATGTGTGTGTGTGTGAGCATGTGTATGAGTGTGTGTGTGGTATAAGAGTGTGTGAGTGTGTGTGTGTATGTGTGGACTCCTAAATGCTTCCTTTGGGCAAAGCTGATTGGCATACACCAAGATGTACTTTTTGAAGTGGAAAATTAATAGATATTTAAAATATGTATACTTGTTTATGTGTGCATGCATTCATATATACATGCAGTTGTGCATGCATGCCCCCCTGTGTTGCATGTCACGAATGTGGCGGTCATAGGATGGTTTGTGGGGCTCTCTTGATCCTCTCCTTCCACCATCCAGGACTTTGAACTCAGATCATCAGGCTTGGTGGCAAGCCCCTTCACCTACTGAGCCATGTTCTTGGCCCCATGTCAAAGACATGAACACCCACAAAATCACCAGCACAGTCATCATGGGGAACACATCTGTTTACCATTCTAGATGTTCTAGATGGCGGTGTGGACCTGGGAGAGCAGGAGCCTAAAAATGAGGCAGAGCCAAAGTCTCACGCACTAGCTGACTTTATTCAGAGCATCAGACAACTTATACTCGGAGGGTAAGAAGAGTCACCTGAGTAGTGTCCCATCACACGGGCAAGCCGTACATGGGGAAAACATGTTTTTCTATAGAGCTGTGTGAATAACAACAGCTGAGGTAAATGCACTGCTATCCCCGGGAGGGGCACGGAAACATGTTCTAAGACCAGCACTGTGCTCTGAAGACACGGAGGTTCCAAGATTCGTGCCTTGCTTTCTTGGAGCTTTCTCATAAGCACTCAAGATCTCCTCCGGTACCTCCGTTCTTCAACTGAGTTCTGACACACACCCACTGTAGCTATGTTGATAGAAAAGAAGACATTTTATTTTTATTTTTTTAAAGATTTATTTATTATATATAAGTACACTGAAGCTGTCTTCAGACACCCCAGAAGAGGGCGTCAGATCTCGTTACCGATGGTTGTGGGTCACCATGTGGTTGCTGAGATTTGAACTCACGACGAGAAGATATTTTAAAAACAAATTCTCATGCTATCAGAGTATTAAATGAATGGACCCCTGGGCTGGAGAGATGGCTCAGTGGGTAAGAGCACCGACTGCTCTTCCAAAGGTCATGAGTTCAAATCCCAGCAACCACATGGTGGCTCACAACCACCCAAAAAGAGATCTGATGCCCTCTTCCGGTGTCTGAAAACAGCTACAGTGTACTTACTTACATATAATAAATAAATAAATCTTAAAAAAAAATGAGTGGACCCTGAGGAGTTAAGGTTTCCCTGAGAATGTGGTGTCGAGGGAAGGGAAAGGCTGAGGCCCTGATGCCAGCCAGAGAAGGAGCTTTCTCCCAGAAAGAGACTTCATGCAGTTCTGCCGACTAAAGAGACCATCTCTCAGGACAGACCAGAGCTGAGACAACGTTGGATCTGTTGACAGTGAGTAGAGCTGCGTGGACCGGGGCTGCTTAACTGACTCAGCTTGTGCTTTCTCCATTAGCCTAAACCTCATGGTAGTGCCCTAAAGACAGTGAGGTCACTGGATATATTTGTTTGCTCCTCTTCGTGCTGTGGCCACCTTGAATAACCTCTTTTTGTTTCTCACGTATTTTTTTTTTTTAAATTGCTGTACTAGTGACTGGAGCCAAACCAAGCTTGTTGGAACTGCCAGAGCCCAGGTCTGCACCCTAAAAACTCCAGCAATACCGTTACATCCAGATTTCCTGTCTCTTTTGAAGCTCCTTTCACGGCTGACTCCGTGCCACTGATGACTGCTGGTAATAGCAGGGCTCAGCGTTTCAGAACCAGTTACAATGTGTTTCTTTGCTGTGGTTTCTTCCATTCCGCTCCATGAGCTGAAATCCACAGGTGCAGTCACTGCCCCGCCTTGGACTGTGTCGCTCTGCAGCAATGTGTGCATTCACTCACTCAGGGGACACTCAGCACGTCAGGCTGTGCCACACAGAGCTTCCAGGAATCGCTCCCCGTAACGTGGGAGCATGCTCTCCTTTCTCATGAGTTGGTTGGAGTGTGTAGACATAATCTAACCTCACACAACTATGTAGCTAGAAAATGAAGGAAGATTTAAAAAAAACAAAACCTTTTCATAATACTGAGGATGTTGGTGACTGTTGCTTCAGATGTCAGCTTGACTGGAGTGACGGGTACCACTATAGCTCCAAGGACATATTTATGGGTGCATCTGGAAGGGCATCCTCAGGAAAATTCCAGTAGAAGGAGGACAGGCCTTTACCGTTGGGCATGGTGGACAGCACACAAGACTTGCTGGTAAATGACTGTGCTATTTTTATGTGTTTATCACACGATTTGTTATTTTAGAATATGTCCCTCTACCTATACAAAAAAGTTTACTGTACAGAAGGACACCACACACTGCCAGAGGTGGCCTCACCCACCTCCCTCATGCCATCACCATGCCCAAGGCCCAGCCCTGGCTGTAGCAGGCTTAACTCCACAGGGAGCAATAGTCTGGAATCTGGGTATTTTTAAAGTGTAATCTAATTTAGATTTCCCAACAAGCAATCATGAGGGCTGAAGAAATCTGTCTTCTACCAGCCTGAAGACAATCAGAGAGACCTGCAAATTGCTTTGACATTTGGAAGTAACCAAGCAGTTATGACAGAGGCACACACTTCCTTGCCAGCCCCAGATTCCTTCCTGTTTGGAGCAAAGTATTTACCAGGGCTCCAGGTTTCCTGCATTGATTTCCCTTTAGGGACCATGGGCTCACAGGTTGCCTCAGGAACAAGGCTCCCAGCAGTTCCCCATTCCAAAACGTTCATTACAGGCAACCCATGCTTTCAGAGTGCTCTAGGGACCACAGAGTGACACAAACAGGCCTCGCCCTGGTCGAGCACAGCGCATGGCACTGTGATTACACTTTTCATGTACTGTCTATTTCATTGATGCCAGGGATCACAGATGGGGAAAACCAAGGTGTTGAATAAACTTATCCAAAGGCAAATGATTGATCAGTGGGAGAAACAATGTATGAATCAGGTAGGTCTGATTTCAAAGCTTAAGTCCATCTTCTCAGAAGGAAAGCATATATTTATTCACTTGTATATTGATTTTCAATTCAACCTTGCCTCAGCTACCCAATAGTTCAGTCAGACTGTTAACCTTGTGGGTACCAGAGTGCACAGGCTCACGTGCACATCAGAACACACACACACACACTGCTCAGACGCTAAGATGGCTCTTAATTCCAGGTCTACACAGAGCTGTGTCTCAGTGGCGATGACAGTTAGGCACATCTGACAGGATCCAGACATTGCTTCCCGATATCCACCCCAAGATCAGGAGCCCTCCGCCCCTCCTGCTGTTGAGGCCAAGCCTCTCCTAACTCCCATCCTTAGCCCTCAGCCTCTGTCCTCAACTCCAGGAGAGTCCTTCCTTCCTGCTTTTTAAAAAATGCTACCACTGCCTGTGATTCTTCTACTGTTGCTCATTTCCGCTCTGGGTTCAGGCTTAGGAGAAACCATAAAGGAAAGACTTTGAAAATGTCCATCCATGGTCCCTCTCCCATAAGCCTCCTCCAGGAGCCATGACCCTCACAGTAATAAAGTAGCCTGCATTGTGTCCAGCTGGCCATGAGGCCTGCTCTCTTGGTCTATAGTCAGGTCCTCTAGCCACCTCAGGAGGAGGTGAGCTAGCCTAGGTATCCGGGACACCCAGAGTGCTGAGACTCAAGGTTAATCTCTCATGAGTGAGATGCTGGAGAGTTGAGAAAAATGGCAGCCATCAGTCCTATAATGCAAAAAAACATCTACTGGGAGGGGGCTTTGCTCCGCTTCACCTCTTCTTAGATGGACTCTGGATCAGGATAGACTTAATGCTGTGCTGGAGGATGGCCGGCTGCACTTCCTCCAGACTCTGGGTTAGCCTCTGCCGCCTGCCGAGGAAAGCCTAAAGCCAACACTCCGAGTGTGCCTCACATCAGTGTGATTGCTACGGCCCCCGCTGATTTGAGGAGGCAGGTGACCACAGGACCCTGAAACAAAGATAGAGGCTTCCTTCACCTGCTCTAAGCCTCAGCCACTGTCCTGAGCCGTGCCCACAGCTATTTGGATGGCATAGCCAGAGCCCCATGTCATCTGCTGGCTCAGGGCTGGGGAACTGGGTGTGCTGACACACGTAAACCCTCCTGAAACTAAATAGCCCATGAAACGAATCTGGAGATGAATAATGCAGACCAGCAGCCGGGAGACAGAAAGGGCCATCCTCCTGCATGGACAGGTGGGAGGTGAGTGCGGGATGAGGTGTCCTCAGAGGCATGAATTTTTTAAATTAATAACATTTCAGAGCTCTGCTAGAAGATTTTGCAGCTGCGACGCACTCTGGCTGGAAGTCAGGAGTCAGTCTCTCGTGGCTCACATTTCCACAGGATGAACGACACCCATTCATCCCATCCCACTGAATGGGGTAGTTCCCAGCAGCCACTGGTTGGTAGGAGATCTCGGTTTAGCCAAATGTCGATGTGTGCCGTGTGCAGCAGCCCTATCCCATTGCTGAAAGGAGAGAACACAGCCACCGGCAGCCAGGAAACAAGACCCAGCTTCTCACCAGGCCGGGGATGCCCGGAGCATAACAAATATTGACCTGCCTAGGAGAACAGATGGGTGTTAGAGGGACAGCGGGTACAAGTTCTGCATCCACTCAGCACCATGGCATGACCCTGGTTAAGGCCTCTAGCCTACATGTCTAGAAAATGACCTGGTAAACTTAGGGAAAAAATTGTTCTGTGGCTAGAGCTTTAGAGTTGGTTTTTAAAACATCAGATCAAGGGGCTGAGGAAATGGCTCAGTGGTTAAGAGCACCGACTGCTCTTCCAAAGATCCTGAGTTCAATGCCCAGCAACTACATGGTGGCTCACAACCATCTGTAATGGGATCTGATGCTCTCTTCTGGTGTGTCTGAAGAGAGCAATGGTGTACTCATACACATAAAATAAATAAATAAATACCAAAAAAAAAAAACCCCACCAAAAAACAACCCATCAGATCAAACTTCATCTTGAACTTCAGGAAAGTCACATTTATTTTCAACATCATGTTTTCAAGAATGTCTACCTCCCTACCCTCCTGCCAGTGGCTGTGTGATACCTGGTTCCTGGTGGGGCATGGTGCACAGGCTGGAGCAAACGAGACAGACTCTGCTATGACAGAATGGGGCACCATAGAAAGATGGCACAACATTCCTCCGAGATTCATTTCAGCGGAGCTGTGTCCAGGAGACTGTGTATCTGACAGACCCAGAGAGGACATCAACAAAAGAAAAACCAGCAGAGTACCCCGACATAACAGTCCCATGGAGGAGACTGAAGTGCTAACATGCCCATATTTGGCTTGTGGGATGGGAACCCAACATTACCCACAGTTCAATGGAGTGGGTACCTGGCCATACCCACACTGGATACCAAGCTGAACAGTTAACCCCTTCTTCCCTAGTTTCCTGGCAAAAGCTAGGATCCCTCAACACAGCCACAAGGACGGCTTTGTAAACCCTACTGTCTACAGACCCCTGCTGACAGATCTGTAAACAGCCTTTCATTCCTGGTGCTATCCAGTCATGATATCCAGTCATATGGCTGCTTCAAGATGAAGGGCTGGTGGCAGTGGGAGGTGAGTCCTGGAGTTTCCAAGGCTGTGTGTGCACAAGTACAGCCATTGACCCTCTAGCCAAGCCCTGCCATCTACAGTTATGACTTCTTAGTTTTGAAGCAACTAACATTGGCGTCCCAGACAGTGCCAGGAATGTGACATATTCGTAGTACTAAACATTTTCTTTTATTTTTTTAGACTTATTTATTATATATAAGTACATTGTAGCTGTCTTCAGACACTTCAGAAGAGGGAGTCAGATCTCATTACAGGTGATTGTGAGCCACCATGTGGTTGCTGGGATTTGAACTCAGGACCTCTAGAAGATCAGTCAGTGCTCTTAACTGCTGAGCCATCTCTCCAACCCCAGTGCTGAACATTTTCAATGCTGTTGATCAAATAGCCACACCTCTGGCCAAACCATCTAGCCTGAATGGAAACAAATATAGCAGTTCCAAAAATGATGTTGGAAAGGGCAGTTTCCAGCTGATATGCCTCACTAGAAATGCTGAAGGAACCCCTGTGGCCATTTGACCAAAGCCGGGAGCAGTGGCACCTGATGCCACTTAGCACCCTGCCTGCCCTCCTGACCTTCCCACCAGGTAACATCTAGAACCTGAAGAAGGAAATTAAAGACAGACGTGGCAAATGTTTAATGAGGGTAGACAGAAGCAGGAACAGTAGTCCTCGTTTTTTTAGGAAACAGGAGCTTGTATGAACCAAAACCTGTTCTGTGGGGTTGGCCGTACAGTGCACACGGATAGAACATATGTGTCAGTGTGTCGTGGGTAGATGGAATGATTGGAAAAGCTAACACAGAGGAGGGACCAGAGGAGCTGCGTGGTTTGCTTTCACACTTTAGGGATTTGATCTGGCCAAATGCAGATTGCAACAAGCAGTTGAATTCAGTGCCAGGAACACAGCTAAGAAATAACTGAGAACCATTCAAATACCAGGGGTCCCTCACCCCTTCAGCTTCCTGTGGGCCATGATGCCAGCCCCTTCTCTCTGGATGACTTTCTGTGAATGGAAGCTGATGGAGAAACATCCCCTGGAGGCTTTGGAGATCCGGGTTCACTTGTACGCACTGAAGGATGGGTGTCCAATCAGCTTGCATGACACCCAGCTCTGTTCTAGCCCTTTCCAACCCGCCATCTACCTTTCACTCACCTCTTGGGTGTCTTGGTGACTCTTCTATTGCCATGAAAAAAATGCTATGACCAAGGCAAATTATAAAAGAAAACATTTCATTTGGGTCTCACACTTGCAGAGAATTAGGGTCTATGACTATCAGAGTGAGAATGTGTCGCAGGCAGACACAGTGCTGGAGAAGCAGCTAAGTGCTTACATCTGATCCACAATCACCAGTTGGGAGGAGAGAGGGCTGACTGGGAATACTGTGGCTCTTCCAAACCTCAAACTCTTATCTCCAGTGACACACACCCCTACAACAGGGCCACGTCTCCTAACCCTTCTCAAACAGTTCTACCAACTGGAAACCAAGCACTCAGATATATGAATCTATGTGGGTCATTCTCATTCAAAGCACCACAGTGGGGCTTTTAAAACTCCATGTGTTGAGACCAGCCATGTCAGCTGTAGAAAAGCATAGATATTTCTAGAACATGGCTGTGACTTCCTTGTACCCCCTATTGGAGACCTCCCAAAGAGCCCCTCAGATCTTTCCTGAGAAGCGGGCTTTCTATCAAGACAACCTAGTAGATTCGGCGTTGGCCTCTGCTCACATCACAAACTTCCTTGCTTGCTGTCTTTGCTCCAGGGCACTCACCACCCATCACCTGACACTCTAGAGAATTACAATTACTTTGATTAATTACTTTGATGCTTTTCATATCCCACAAAATCAGCCACATGAGTGGGATTTTGTCTGAACTCAGCCTAGGCCATGGCCTGGGATAGACACTACTTTGTGACACATTTGGTTGGCACCACTGGTGGAGAATAGTGGGTTACATGGATGATTACCCTGGCGGTGAGCTCAGCAAATCTTTCTCCATCTGTCTCCTGCCTGTGTGGACACCCCACCCTCAGAGTCCCCTTCATGGACTCCAGGGGATGCCTCCATGCTTCCTCACATCCCACCTGACTTGGGTTAGCAGAAAGTTCTGGTCTACTCTCATTTGTAAAGTATCTCCATACTTTGGGAGCTGAAGAAAAGATACAATGTGTGTGTGCCTGACATCAGTGGGTCCGTGGGCCTAATGCTTACCTGAGGGCTCCAGAGGCCACACCAGAGCCAAGGAATGGGAAGCAGTGCCAGCACCTCTTCCCATCACCATAGTCCTTCCCACTCTCCCCATTCTCACCACTCGGGGTTAGCTGTACCTACTTGAAGAGACACGGAAAATGTGTATCTTAGCCAGTGTTCTTTTGCTGTGAAGAGACACCATGACCACAGCGACTTTTATAAAGGAAAGCATTTAATTGGGGCTGGCTTACAGTTGAGAGTTTAGTCCACTATCGTCATGGCAGGAAGCATGGCGGCATGCAGGTAGACATGGTGCTGGAGAGGTAGCTCAGAGTTCTACATTCAGATACACGGGCAGCAGGAAGAGAGAGACACTGGCTTGAGCATTTGAAACCCCCAAAGCCCACCCCCAGTGACACACTTCCTCCAACAAGGCCACACCCACTCCAACAAGGCCACACCCACTCCAACGAGGCCATACCTCCTAATCTCTCTCAAGTAGCTACTCCCTAATAACCAAACATTCAAATATTTGCGCCTATGAGGGTCTTCCTGTTCAAACAGCCGCATTCCACTCCCTGACCCCCACAGGTCTGTAGATATAGTGCAAAAATGCATTTAGTCGGTCCAACTTCCAAAGTCCCTACTGTCCGTCTACCACAGTTTCAACACTGTTTAAAAGTCCAAAGTTCAAAGTATCTTCTGAGACTCATGGCAATCCCTTCACGGTAATCTCCTGTAAAAATCAAGCTCAAAGAGCAGATCACATACTTGCAACATACAATGGCACAAAATATACATGACCATTGCAAAAGGGAGGAAAGGGCATACGGTGTGGAAATACTGGACCAAAGCAAGACAGAAAGACAGCTGGACAAACTCCAAACTCTGCATCTCCATGGCTGATGTCAAAAGGCTCTTCGGACCTCCAACTCCTTTCATCTTTGTTGACGGCACACACTTCTCTCTCTTGGGCTGGTTCCATGCCCTGTTCGCAGCTTTCCTCTGCAGGTGTCCCATGGCTTTGGCGTCCCCAAGCTCTTGGGGTCTCCAAGGCAATCCAGGCTTCACCTTCATGGCCTCAAGCAGTGGCCTCTCTGGGTCTCCATTCAGACACACCCTTGGCACATGCCTGGCCTCTGCAGCTTTCCTTAATCCTGGGGAAGGATTCATAATTGCTTTCTTGTATCCTTGAATCTAAACCCAAACCATGTGGCCGAAGCCGCCAAGTCATGCTGCTTGCTGGGGCTGGAACATGGCCCCTCGTTCACTTACATCTGCACCAGCTCTCTGTTGTTAACCATTTCCTTCCGCTACCTAAAATTTTCTTTAATTTCTTTTTACAAGTTGGAAGCCGAGCTGGGTGGGATCTTGCCCTGAGGTCACCCCTCCCTTTATTCCATATAATTCCATTATACTTTCTAGTGCCCCCTTTTCTCCTCCAACTGTACATTTTTAATTTTTCCTTGCTTACCTTGCTCCTCTTCATTAAAGATCTGCATAAGACTGACTGGCAACACAGTCAATACTAGGCTGTTTTAAAATCTCCTGTGCCAACACCATTAATCCAAAAGTCTTATATTTAGCCTCAGGCAGACTTTTCAGACAAGGGCAAAAAGCAGCCACGTTCTTTGCCAAAACATCACTAGAGCAGTCTCTAGGCCACTTACGGATATTCTTCTCCTCTGAAAGCTCTTAACCTGAAAATCAGAATCTACATTGCCCTCAGCACCACTGTCTTCCATGTTTCTGTGAGTATGGCCCATTAAACCCCAAAAGCGTTCAACTGCTTTTCTAATCCAAACTTCACATTCTGCCAACAAGCAGCAAGGTGAGGTCTATCACAGCAATACCCTGCTCCCTGGCACCAACTTCTTTCTGTCTTAGTGAGTGTTCCACTGCTGTGAGGAGCCACCAAGACCATGACAACTCTTATCAAAGAAGACATTTTCTTGGAGCTTGCTTGTAGTTACGGAGGTCTAGTCCGCTACCATCATGGCAGGAAACATGACAGCATGCCGGCAGGCGTGGATCTGGAGAAACAGTTCAGAGTCCTACATCTGGATCCACGGGCAGGAGAGAGAGAGAGAGAGAGAGAGAGAGAGAGAGAGAGAGAGAGAGAGAGAGAGAGAGAGAGAGAGAGAAAGAGAGCGCGCCTTTGGGCCTATCTTGAGTATTTGAAACCCCAAAAACCATGCCCAATGATACACTTCCTCCAACAAGGCCACACCTCCTCTAAAGGCCACACCTCCTCTAATAGGACCACACCTCCTAATCCTCATCAAGAAACTCCCCTCCCTAATGACCATTCAAATATATGAGCCTATGGGGGCCATTCCTATTCAACCACCACAATACATGCACACACCATCTTGTCTGGAAACAGAAGTCTACTTTGAACTGATTTAAAATTCTAAAGTTGACAGTCACTTTCCATTACTAAAACAAAATAGCACAGCAGGGTAATCTGTGAGGAGGTTTATTGACCCCACAGTTTGGAGGCTGGGTAGCCAAGATAAGTAGGCCCATTTGTTTGCCTCTAGGCCTCAGCATCACAGACTCAGCCGAGAGCTCACACCGCTGTGTAAGAGAAGGTGGACAGACAGGGAGGCAAAGGGCTCGGAGGTCAGACTCAGGCCTGTAGAGAAACCTACTCTCTTTCAGACCAGACACAACCCCACAGAAATAGGTAAGCCTTTCTGAAGCACTTCCCCGAGACCAAGGCTCTTCTCCTAGGCTCTGCCTCTTAAAGGTCCCACTACTACCCCACACTACCTCACTGGAGGTACAACTTCCAAAACACAGACGTTGGGGCCTGCACTAAACCTTCCTCAAACCATAGCCAGGGACTTAGTCTCCCAGACCATTTGTGATATGGTTTTGGAATTTGGAAGAGCTTCAGGGTGTGCTGAAGAATTTCATCACCCTTGATTATAGGAATAAAGTCCAAATCCAGTTTGACCAATATACCACAGAAGCTGACACGCCCAACTGCCCATAGCATGTTCTAGCCTTTCATTAGATAATCTTCAACTCCCAGAGTCACTTCTGTCTAGTCTGAGGTGCCTCCTCTGGCAGGTCCCTCCTGAGGACGAAGGATTATTAGAGTCATTAGAATTGAAGCTTACCTCAGTTATATATCTCTGATCGTAAGTGAAGCCATTTACAGCTCACCGGTGACCAGGGTACAAGACAACCTACATCTCACAGGGCTCCCAAGTTGCCTTCCCGTCCTAGGGATGGCGTCTCATGTTCAGGAGGTCCTTTCGTGCAGAAGGCCTAGCACAGACCTGTACAGCAGCATCCATGACGTCCTATGACTGGCGATGGTCCTCTGCTCTGTCTTCCTGGGAGATTAGAACCAATGTGGCCGTTGAATCAAAGCAGGTATGTTGAAGCTCCATGGGGTCAGGGTCCAGGCAAGACTTGAGCTCTTGGACCTGGGAGTCTATAAGTTCTACATGTGAGGAAGGACAGTGGGGATGGGGACATCTCTTCAGGCCGAAGGGTTACTGTCCCTGAGAGAACACGTACAGCGAAGTCTCGAAAACAATCCAAGGAAGTGCTAGGACACAGAGTTGACTGACACAACAACACAGAGCAAGCACCTCACCCTGCTCCACTCGGCATCACGTCTGATGAAGCCTGCAGTGTCCTGCACGTACGGCTGCACAGGGCAGCTGGAGGTCTCAGGGTGAGTCTCTGAGTTACACTTGAGCTTATGTTCCTGAGTGGGCCAGAGTGAGAAAAGAACTCTCCTGACCCTGAAGCAAAGTAGCATTGCTCCTGACAGTTTCATCCCTGCCTGTTGGTGAGTCTGCAGTAGGCCGGCTAGATTTAGATTTTAAGAAGACCTATAGATCATCGGGTGAAATCTGAATTTCCAACAAACAATGAACAGTTTCAGTGTAAGCCTGCCCCAAATACTGCTGAGTCATTACACTGGCAAAGCATTCACTACTTGTCTGACATTTAAACTGGACTGTCTTGCTCTTTTAGCTACAGTGCAGGGTGGGGGGACCTGACTCCCAGCCTATGTAGCCACACAGGCTCCACCATCAACTCCAGGAGTTCTAGGCCAGCCAAACAGGGACTAGTGTATAACAAGGACCAGGCCTCCCTGAAACCGGCTCAGCTGCTGAGACTGACCTTTTCACACTCCCCGACCCCAGTGACTCCCAGGATGAGACCGACAATCTGCCAGGGTCTTCAACCCAGAGCACATTAAAATGTGCTCCAGAACACAGTGAAATGAAATATACGTCCGAGTATTTGATACATGTGTGATGCCCTGAACTAGAGGACGGAGTGAAGGAGAGATGGATGATGAATGATTTGTCTTATCGACAGCACTCAGCACTAATCAGCCACAGGACTACTGGGACCCAAAGATCCCAGACCACGATCCAGGAGGTATGGTCACCTCCCCTAGGCCCTTCCAGAGCACCCCAAATTGCAGTGTCTGATTCTCTGGGAAGAGCGGGAATCTGGTGTGGACTTCTTTAGCGTCCAGCATTAGTCCCCAGGATATCCACAAGTGCAAGGCATCTCTATAGCAACATCTAGAACCTTCCACAACACAGCCGGCCTGGGGTTTATTGACAATATATTCTAGACACTTGTATCCCGTACAGTCTGGGGATACTGGTCCAGTGCTGTGTTCCAGTGTTGGCTTCATCCAGCAATCTTTCAAAAATTTGGGTATATGTAGGTCACCTTCCCTCCTAAAAAGGGGGGAGGCTGGGGGCACAAAGGTGGCCTGAGAACACAGACACCCTGAGGTGCCATGGCTGTGTAAGGGCTCGGGCAACAACCACACATGGCATGACTTTCTCAGGCATCCATCACACATGGCATTAGCGTGTAAGGACTTGGGCCCCCACCACATGTGATGTGACTGTGACAATTTGGATATACACCACACGTAGTGTCGACTGATGACAGAGACCGTAGCTGCCAGAGGTAGCTGTCTCTGCTTCTTGAGAGGAAGCAGTGTCTCTCAGCTAACACCGGGCCCGTCCATTCTTTCTACTCCCTAAAGACTCATATCCCCAAGTTAGGGTCCGAGAGAGCAGGCGGTGACCAGTAAAGGCAGCTTAGGAGGCAGGAACCAGGCAAGGAGGGGTTGTGTGGTTACCCTAAGTACAGCCCCCTTTGGGGTACACAAGTGCCTGCAACCTTGAGTTGACCAGGAGCAAACAGGTCTGCACTGAAATATTAATTCCAAGTACCAGAAAACCCATGTTGATTGTGAGCCTCTGGTTGTCAAGCTCCTGGCCTGGCCACACATCTATACACAGAGGTTCTTTGAGCATTTACACCTCATTATTCAATCTGTGGCCATTTTCGTCTCTTTTAAATGAAATAGAACAAAAGAAATAGACTGTCGCGTCTGTAGGGTCTAGACTGAAAGTCTCGTTGCTCCACATGGAGACACAGTTGCATGGTGACCTAGGTGGAGCGGGCACAGGCTGACACCGGGGTCACTCTCTTCCCCTGAGCTCTGTACACTTTCCTCTCTTTACACAACCAGCTCCATGCTTTGCTCCAACACTTGGCTAGGAGATGAGACACATTCCTGACTTGGCTGTCGGGGCTGCCTCCTCCACAGTGATTCCCTTCATGTCATCCGGCATCTGGCCGTCCGCGCGCCACACGTTTAGATCCCCAAAGATCCCGGTCTCAATCATCTCCTCCTGCCAGGGGATGGAGCAGTTGCCAGAGGCGAATTCTTGGAAGAACTCTGTGTCCGCTTTGTCAAAAACCACACCCTTGACTGTGGAAAAGGCACCCACGTCCTGAATGTTCTTGGCGTAGACAGTCCTAGAGTCTGGGATGAACGGAGGGATGAGCATCCCTGGGAAGAAACGGGAGACAGACAGACCAGAGAGACCCATGGTGAGGAAACTGCAGAGCCAAAGGGTCCCCGCAGACACACAGGAGACCTGCTGCTCTTCCTGACGCGGACGGAAACGGACAGCATCCTTACACAGCCCCATGGGCATGCTGGGCAGTCAGGCTGGATGACAGACAGAGTGAAAGATGCCCAGATCTGACTTAAAAGGTGTGTGGGTGTATAGGTGGATGTGGGTCGGTGGGTGTTTCCCAGGCTGGCCTTAAGCCACAATCCTCCTGCCTCAGCTACCCAAGGCTGGTGTTACAACTCTGATTCACTATGCCAGCTAGGAAGCCCCCTTGCCTACCCCTTCCCTGAGACTGGCCTCTTCACAAGCCAAGGGGTGTAAGGTTACACCCCTTACACTTGAAACCCCTTACACCAGGGCCCTCGGTCCCTCCATGGCAACCGCGCCTTCTCTGCAGGCCCAGACTCAGAGCTCTTGCCTGGCCCCAGGTAGGCATGAGAGTGCTGATGTCCACTCTGCATCCTCCCTCCAGAGCCGGCTGCACTTCCTAACATAAGCTACAAAATGCAGGGTGTGGTTGGTCTTGTAGAACAGAGGTGTCAACTCAACTCACCTAACCTCCCAGTCTGGCTCTCTTGGGGCGTTTTGACCCTAACCTTGCAATCCTGCCTGTGTTGGTCCAGGCTGGCAGCTTGCACCAAAGCGTGACCTCCTGTGTCCCGCTACTCCCTCCCCCTCAGAAAGCAGTCCTTACACCTCCTGAGCCAGGCCCCTTCCTGGCCTCAGGGCCTCATGACAGCTATGCTGAGTATAGCCCATCTTCAGATAAAGTGCTTAGCTCTTCTGCCCAAAAGTAACTGCTCTTGGGAGAGTGTCCTCCTCCTCCCTATGGCTCCTCCCTCATCCTGTATTCTACATCCTACATTCCAGAGATCCAAGGATTCAAGTGAGGCAGAGTTTGTCTACCTGTGAAAAGTTCACTCACTCCACAGCATCTGTTATGATGCTGATGCTTCAGCCACAGGATACAGTGTGTGCAACCTGTGTATGTATGTCTGTGACTCCACGCATTTACACATGCAGTTACTCACCTGTGCATGCCTATAGGTCCATCTAATGCCTGTGTGTGATATGGTGTGGTGTGTGCATGGGTGTGTGCACATGCACGTGTGTCTGTGTACAACGGAAATGTATATACACGTGCATTTTCAAAGATGAATATGAGGAAAATACTATGAAGCAGGCTCAGAGCTTCCACACTGGCTTGTTACCCGCATTTCCCACCTGACTTCTGCCTGACCCTAGGGATAACGTGCGCCATCAGGCGTCCCTGTGCCTTCTCAGGCATTTGGTACCACCCATACCAGCTTCGAGCTGCCTCCAGCTGATATCTTTGAAGAGGATGTTTGCCCGCAGCGCATCACAGGTCCCATCCCGGAAGCCCAGGCGCTTCTCTGGGTCCTTCTCCAGCAGCTGCTCACAGAAGTCCTTGCTGGCCTGGCTGAACTTGTCTGGGTACTTCACAGGCTCTGAGATGATGCGCTGCTTAAGTTCCTTGTTCTCCACCTGCATGGTGGGCAAACGCACCACGTCACTGGAGCCCTGGTGCTCAACCTTAGTGGGGTGGGCGTGGCCAATTGCCTGGGGTGGACGTGGCCAGTGGCGTTCGATGGGCCCCTCCCAGGTGGCTGGGCCTCAAAAGGCTCCCATCTTAGAACAAAGAAGTTGAAACGAAAGAAACGAAAGTCGAAAAGTGAAGCCCCCAGTCACCAGGCTGTTTCTGAGGATGGTGCCGGTTGACTTTCCCACATGTTTACACAGCTAGTCCGCCACTGCACAGAATATGACCAGAAGCGAGCATTGCTGCCTGAGAGCTTGCCTGGGCGTCTAAACCATCTGAGAGAAACCTAAGAAATAAGCTTGCCTTACTCCCTCCAGGTCAGCTTTGGTGGAGTCTCTCAAACAGACCTCCCCATACCCAAAGTGTATGACAAAGACAGTATGGCTGCTCCTGACAAAGACAGTATGGCTGCTCCCAACATCCCCCAAGGCACAGCCCCAAGTGCAGTGTCCTGGTAGCCCACAGTTAGCTGGGGACCCGCCAGTGGCCTCCTTGTGAAGTCTGCACCAAAAGAACCTAATGCTAGAAGCCGCTGTCCTACCAGGGAGAGACTCCTGATCTCTGCTAGAGCGTGTTTGCTCTGCCACCTGCTGGCCATGGTGAGAAAGAACATTTAGAACCTCTCAGCAACTTTACTCTCAAGTCTGAAGTACAGCTAGACTGTGGGACAGAATATCACGCAGGAGCAGGACCCCAGAGCCTGCACCCCTCATATAGTCCTTGGCACAACCCACCTATCCATAGCTGCCCTGGAATGGAACCTTTCGGGGGGGGGGGGTCCTGTCAGGAGGCACCTACCTTCTCTCCTCGGGCTCGGAAGGGGCCTCTGGCTGCGATCATCTCGTACAATGTGACCCCCAGGGCAAAGTAATCCACAGAGAAGTCGTACTCTTCACCGCGCAGGAGCTCAGGGGCCATGAAACCTGCCAGCATGGACATACGTAGGTTCATAGGTGCACCCGCTTTCCCACAGCATGGCCCCTACCTGGTACTCACAGACCTACTGAAGCTCTGGTGATACCCTGCCCCCAGGGGAGTGGGTGGTCTCAGCACCTGTGATTTTTGAGGCCAGAAACTTCTTTGTTGTCATTGCAGGACATTGAGCATAACCCTGGCCATTACCCGCTGGATGCCTACATGGAAACAACCAAAAATGTCTCCAACATAGCCAAAGATTCCTAGGGGCAGAATTGCCAGGGTCAGGAATCTCCCTCCCATGGGATATGAAGCCACCACTCAGACTCGGGACAGTGTGCCGTGTGTGACTCATGGGGTAGTCAAACGTGACAGAAACTGGCTGGGACATTTTCATTCTCCTCTTACAAGGATGTGGAAGTGAGATCTGTCCTGTAATCCAGAGTGAACCTGGTGACCCAGGCACTGTGGCCAAAGCCTGAGGAACACAGGTGACAGGGGTCGCAGTCCCACGCTGTCCTCGGTCACTTTGTTCCTTGAACCCCGCTCCTGATAGCACAGCCACTGTGTGTCCTTCTCCACAAGCATGGCCTCTGTGGTCCTCCTAGCTGTCTGCTCACAACTTGGCCATTTGCATGAAAATCTCAACCTTACTACCCACCGCACATATTAATGCCCAGCGCCTGCAACACACTGTATAAAGCACCTCCCCCCTCCCATCCCGTTGGCTTCTCAGGCCCACGTAACAGGCTATGGAATTGCTCCTGGGTTCCCAGGTGATTAGCCCTTCTGGAAGGTGAATTGTCGAGCATCCCTTTCCGGAGCCATGCCCGCCACGTCTCCACTCCGAGATACACCAAGGGTACCAGTGGGGTGAACCAGTGTTCACCCCGTGCCACCCCCGGCGGTGCCAAGCTACACCCTGACCATGCTGCCCTTTGCATTCATGGTTTTACAAAGAATATTGCAGAGGCAGCACCCGTGAGTTACTGCATGAAGGAGCGAGTGTGTTCCTGCTTCTTCTGTAATGAGCTCATCTCCTCACGGCAGGAAGCAGAAGAGAGAGGCACACTTTTCCCACACCCAGAGGAAGAACATGCCCAATGCACAGCCTACAATTGTAGACTGAGCTGGGAGGGTGTGGGGCGGGGGCGGGGAAAGATCTGTCTAGAACAGTGCTCATTGGCTCCTGGAACATCAGCTTCTAGTTTGCACCCTAATTCAGCATTTCCAGAGCCTACACTGCGGTCCCAGGCAAAGGATTCATGATGTGGGCAGAGTTGCGGCTGCATCTTGGTAAGCTCGGTAAGGTAAAGATTAGGCAGGCAATGGCGCCCTCTCCTGGCCATCTGGGCCTCATCCTCAGTACAGAGTTCTGGTCTTGAAGTTCTTCGACTCTTGCTCCATCGGATCTGGGACTTGTAGTGAACTGAGGAGATCCCAGTGAAGTTTGAGGCAGCTCGTGAAAGGAAGCACAGCCATGTCTTCACGAGGCTGTGCAATGGCCTCAAGCCAAGCTGCTTCCGGAATCCTTTCCTCAGATCCTCTTCACCCTGTGCCTACACAGCCCTCAGCACCCACCTGCTGCCAAGGAGAGACAAGCACCACCTCCTGAGGGTCAGAATGGATCTGCCCTCTCCAGAGTGGAGAGAGAATGTTCTTGTCTCTCTACCCACCATGGCATCAGGGACAGTCTCAGATGGTGCCTAAGGCACAGGGACCTGGAAATCCTGCCACACAGAGCAGGAGCCTGTCTCCACTCTGTTTACGTCCCAGCTTATGCTCCGAATGATGCCAGATAGCCCAGGGAATACGATAAATATCTAAGAAGTTTGTCAGAAGTCAGCCTGAATACAAGACAATCCAGAATATGGAGAAAGGAGGGACTTAAATACAGGCATCCACAGCATGAAAATGCCAGGTATGTAGTGGTCACGTAACAGCCTCATGTGCCTATGTGGTAAGTGTTAAACCCAAAGACTGACAGATTAAGCGCCCCATCTGAGGTCACAGAGCCACTCAGCATGGCCTGGGCCATGCACCTGCTCAGCTGACCCAAGCCTCTCCTTTCCTCTATGGGTGCTGCCTCTCTCCCTTCCTCTGAGGGGGGTGAAGGCAAAAGAACACACATGACTGTGTGTGTGTGTGTGTGTGTGTACGTACTTAGACACAGATACATCTACAGTCACTCATATATGTGCAAGAGTGTGTGTACATAAAACCTATACATACAAAGATGCATGCCCGTGTATGCACAGATATATGTACTAAGCGTACTCATAGAGGTACCTGTACACATTCACACATGCGAACACATAGATATCAACAAATGCATGCATGAAATGGCACATATACAGATGTGCATATAGACATATGCACACACAAAGACACATTTGTAAAGATGCACACATACATGTATTTGCATGTACGTACACAGAGAGTGTCATGGGTGCATGCATACAGAGAGGTGCCTTTGTACACATACATGCATATGTGTACATACATGTGAACATTTAGTCACACTTACAAGACATACAACTATATACACCACATGAGAGCAAGCACATATGTAGGAATGTGTGCACACAGGTATGCATGCCCACAGAAAGACACCCATGTGCATAGCCTGCCTGTTGGTGGGCACCTACCAGAGTTGTACTCACGCCCAGCAAGAGCTGGTTGAGGGAGCCTCTGTCCCCTGTGCTCTGTGGTGTGGCCTACACAAAATGTCCTTGAGTCCAGACTTCCATAAGAAACCCTGGGCAAACTCATTCTGCCAATGCGCAGGAAGCCACTTAGTGTACAAGCCCTGTGCTCTCTCTGCCCATCAAGGTACCAAGGGGGCAGCTTTGACAAGCTGGTGAGACTTCTGCAGGGGAGGGGCTGTCCTTGAAGGGAGCAAACAGCTCTTGAGCTGCTGACAGAACCTGACTGCCACTGTTTGCTCTAGAGGATAAGAAGTCGTGCTCCACAACCCCCACTCTGTCACCGCTTGGTGACACTCTGTCTTGGGGCTCCTGCTGCCTCGACCTCTGGGAGAGAGGACGAGCTCTTGGACGCAAGCCTCCCAGCCCCTCCCCGGGTGCTCAGCCCTTACCTGGAGTCCCTGCGTAGCCCTTGGTCTTATCCTGCCCTTCCTTCAGCTCCACCGCCAGTCCGAGGTCAGAAATTCGGATATTGCCTGAAAGTTAAGACAAGCTCGGGTCTCACATACTCCATAGGACAGAGGTGGCAGGTGAGCCCAGGGCTCAGCCGTGTTCCCTTGCACAGCAGCAAAACACATGTATGTACATACATACCACACTCTACAGATGCAGAGCCACTCCCCACACAGATGTGTCATACACATAATAGCATACTGCATACACCTTACATACAAACGTGTAACACCTGTTGCATGCATACACACATGCATACACACCTATATGCATATACATATATAATACACACACTCCATGGCTTACACCACTGCCCTTTATACCCTAACGCTACTAGGCCCTCCTTTGGTGACTTCAGAGAAGCTGGAGAAACCACGCCTTGGGCCCCCAAAGCTGCTGTGCCCTGCATGCACCCCACGGGCTCACCGTCATTGTCCAGCAGTACGTTCTCCGGCTTGAGGTCACGGTAGACAATGCGTCTCTGATGCAGGTGCTCCAGGCCACTGATGATCTGTGCTGTGTAGTAGATGGCCCGTGGCTCCGGGAAGCCAGGGTTCTCCTCATCCACATTGTAGATGTGGTACCTGAGGACAGAACACCATGGGAGGCTCGCAGACGGGCATAAGGGCAGTAAAACACAGAAACAGAGAGGCCTGCATTAGGGCACACATGTATCAGCTGAGCATGGTCAGCTGGGAGCCAGGCATCAACGTTCCCCTGGAGAAGCCCAAGGCTAGAGGCCTCGGATGCCACCTTACCCATAGCCGTTTGAGAGAGGATGGTTTAAAAAGTCACACAAGCTTGTTACCTGACACATCTTCCGACTCCAGAGCAGGGCTGAGACAGAGCCAAGGCAGATGAGCTCACGCCCAGCTTCCTAAAGCACAAGCAACCCCCCCAATCTCTGCGTACGCCTGTGGTCTGCTCCACCAGACCTTGAATCCCTGGGTGGATCTGACAGCAGTGTTTCCTTCCCTTTCCCACAGGACCCTGAAGTTTGTCCATTTCTGTATTCATCTGAAGCCATCTCAACGCTTCACAGTGTTTGCACAGGGGAGCAAAGCCCACAGCTAGAAGCTGCGGATAGTCTAAGCTGTGTGGGGATGGGGGAGGGGAGAGAGGCTGCAGATCAGGGCTTTAGAAGGAAATCGGAAGGTCCTGGGGGGAGGGCGGACAGAACATGCAATGCTAAACAAATCTCCCAGCATTCTTCACACCACTCATGTTACTTCATGTTGCTTTATGTTACTTCATGTTGCTTTATGTTACTTCATGTTACTTCATGTTGCTTTATGTCACTCATCTGAAGAAAAGGCAGTTGGCTTTGCTTGGATGGCAGGGTAAGTAAAAGCAGATGAACTGAGAAGACACGGGGACTTGCAAGCTACAGCTCCCTTTAGTGGCACCCTATATTCCCAAGGCACGGCAGGGTTTGTGTTAGCCTTGTGCACTAGGTACCCAGGGATCTCATCGTGCTAACCACGTATGCCAGGGGCTCACCACCTCATCCTCCTGACACTGACTTGGTCACTATTGTTTGTCTCTATTTTACAGAACGAGAAACTGAAGTTAAGAGTGGTGAGGTCATCCAGCCAATGAAAGCTGCTAACCCGACATCCCCAAGAGTGCAGAAACAACCTCGGGGCACCCTAAGGCTTGACTAGCTGGGGCACCCTCAGAGTGGGCACCTCCTACTATAAGCAATAGGGCAGCTGGCCTCTAGACAGTCATCCAGCTCTCTAGCCCTACAGAATTGTGTACTGATGGAATCATTAATTTTAAGTTCTTAGCCCCCTCAACTCACAGTACTCCACCAGAGCTATTGACAACACCATATGCCCTCTGTCGCCAGTCCCCAACAATCACAGAGACACGCGCATGTACAATGACAGGCGACCCCTAAGTACTGGACCCCACCACACATGAACCATAGCAGAAATCAGTCCCAGGTCTGGACACCTTTACCTTACGTCACCTCCATTCATGATGGTCATCACCAGACAGAGGTCCGTCTTGGTCTCGAATGCATAGGCCAGAGACACAATGAACCTGCTGTGCACCTTGGCCAGAATCCTCTTCTCAACCATGGCGCCCTGGAAGCAGAGGTGTGGCCTTCAGTCCTCAGAGATGCACCATGGAGAGCAGCCCGTATGCTGGGCACCACGCGGGACAGAGGCTTGCACTCTGTCTGAAATCTGGCACGCACTCAGGGACAGGGCCTTGGCGTTAACTGGGACATCTCTGTCACTGCCCTGTCCGCCCTCCCCTCCCCCGCACTACCATAGCTCCTCCACCCACTCCTCGCTCGTATCCAGCCTGCTCCCATTGCAGCCGATCTCCCAGAAAAGCCTGATTTATGTGAGAGCCGCAGGTCGTGTCCCCAGGACACACTGAAGTCTGACAAGTGTTGTTGTGTAGGGTTGCAGGTCCATGTGGGTGGCCCAGAACTTGATGACAGTTCCAAAAAGCTGCAGTTGTTTGTGTGCTTATCATTTTGAGACACAGACTCACTATGTAGCCCTGGCTCTCCTAAAACTCTGCATGTGGGCCACTGAATTCACACAAGGCCAGCTGCTGCCTCCTGAGTGCTGGGACTAAAGCTGTGTGCCACCACACACAAGCTTAAAGGTGCTTTTTTTAAGTATGCAGTTTTGTCCCTTTTAATTGAGATACTTTATTATTTATTTGTTTGTTTGTTTGTTTAATGTATGTGAGTACACTGTTGCTGTCTTCAGACACCTCAAAAGAGGGCATTGGATCCCATTACAGGTTGTGCGCCACCATGTGGTTGCTGGGAATTGAACTCAGGACCTCTGGAAAAGCTGTCAGTGCTCTAAACCCCTAATTGAGATACTTTAAATAAAAAGTGAAAAAGTTAAAGCATTTTTAAATTTTATGAATAGTTCCAAGTTCAAAACAGAATCAATCACCAAGGTCCTTTAGAAAATACACCCAGCTAGGCAGTGGTGCCGCATGCCTTAATCCCAGCACTCTGGAGACAGAGGCAGGCGGAGCTCTGTGAGTTTGATTGAGGCCAGCCTGGTCTACAGAGTGGATTACAGGACAGCCAGGGCTACATAGAGAAATCCTGTCTTGAAAAACCAGGGGGGAAAAGAAGAAAAGTGAAATGGAGAGGGGGGAGAGAGAGAGAAACTACATCTTCCATATTCCATGACCTCTTTTTTTCTTCTCTCATACTTACATCCCAAACATAGTTTTTCCTCCCCGTCTCTCCCCGTTCCCTCTCCCATAAAGCTCTTCTTTACAGATCAGCTTTAGACCTCCGCGAGGCACCCTGGGAAGGGCACCTCCATTTGCACCTGTTATTCGAACCCTTTACTAACAGCTCGGGGACCTGCTGGGGGCTGGTGTTCATCCCTAAGAGTTTCACAGCATTATCTGTACTGTACAGCAGGGCCGTGGAGGGCTGAGTCCCCTGGACAATAAGCTGCTTTCGCTGATCCTGCCTTAACTAGACACTGACGCCAACAAAGGAGGAAATGAAGCACTGGCAGCCGGCCTATGTCCTGCACTCATTCTTGTCCCCTGGAAACCTGTGTCGGGGGCAGAAGTGGTCCTGCACCGCAGCATCACAGATGCTCTGCCTCTTGTGAGCAGTACCTGCTGACAGAGGACTGCCGCACTGGCTCCTGTAAGGAATCACAGCAGGAGCCAGACCTTCCAGAGCTCATCAGACACACACTCCACCGCAGCTCCCGCTCTGAACTGCTCCTGAGCATGGTACAGATGGACTGCAGCCCTGCCAGTGGCTACCTGAGC
Organism: Apodemus sylvaticus; assembly: GCF_947179515.1. Taxonomy (NCBI): domain Eukaryota; kingdom Metazoa; phylum Chordata; class Mammalia; order Rodentia; family Muridae; genus Apodemus; species Apodemus sylvaticus. The sequence goes on along the minus strand of NC_067489.1, from coordinate 9,091,389 downwards.
CAGGGGAGCCCAAATGGCACATACATGCACAGTAGCTGAGGCTGTGCCAACCTCCACAGGAGTGTGATATACAGTCTACCATCCCTCTAGCCTAAGGGCATCCACCTGCTTGCTGGGCGCCTACCTGGTACCCCTTCCTCTTCTTCAGCCGTTTCTTGTTGAGTTTCTTGCAAGCATACATCTTGCCTGTAGCCTTCATTTGACAGGCAGACACTTCCCCGAAGCCCCCCTTCCCCAGGACCCTGAAGTCCAAGAACCAGTCTTCACCTATGGGCTGGGCTTCCAACCACTTCCACTGAAGAAACCGCAGGAAATACAGGCTTTCCAGGTACTCCTGGAAGGGCGCCTGGCTCAAGTGCTCCATTGTGGCCTGGAGCAGAGGCTGGAAGAGGCCATCCTGGCTCCCGGTTGGCCCTTCCTTCACTTTTGCCACCATGCCCTGGTCCAGAAAGTTGCAGAAGAGTGTGCCCTGTGGGTCCAGGTACTCAGCCAGGATGGCCTGCGCCTTCTGTGGCCGCAGGTCGTCGTCGGCAGTGTCGTAGTCCTCAATGTCCTTCCAGAGCTCCAGAGCTGGAGCATGCCTTTCGTCTGTCTTTAGGAACTGTTGGAAGAGCCTCTTGCCAATGGGCTGCTCTGAGCACAGGTTCTCAAACTCCAGGCTGAGGTTGTCACGGAGACCCTCGCACTTGGACAGTGGGGGCAAGCGGAGCTTGGCCAGATACTTCTTGTCCCGGGAAGATGGTGTGCTGCTTCCGTCAAAGCTGCCTCGGGCAGCAATGAAGGCAGAGTTGGCCACCACGGTCTCCAAGGACCCGAAATCCATCCTGCTGATGCCCTGTGCCCACTTCAAGTGTTAAGACCCATAAGCTAAAGCCACGCTCAAGGCTCCAGCAGTCCAAGCAGGCTTGACCCTGTGCCCTTGGCCTATGGCCTGTCCCTGCCCTTGTAGGACAAGGGAGGCATGCGGCCGTGGCTAGGGAACCCACTAAGAGGCCCAGGGAGAGCAGGGCTGACAAGTATCTGGCTAAATCCCAGCCCTGGGGTCACTGAGGACACCTTAGGGGTGACCAACAGGTGCCAGAAAAAGATAATCCCCTAAGCTGCTCCAAATCGGATTAGAGTTCAGCTCAGTTGTTTCCCCCGGTGCTGCCTTCATGTTCCCAAGGGAAGGGCACGCCAAAGGCTCCTGGAAGGCCGTAGGGAACAGTTCTATCCTTCCCTGGCCTTAGCAAGTGGGCAGGACTTGTCTGTGTCCTGATGGGATGTGAGTCTGGGGTAGAAGGTAGTCAGTCAGTCCCAGGAGAAACCTCCATTTGTGTGTGGCTTCTGGGTTGTTTTCTACACGACTTATTTTTTAAAAGGTTTATGTATGTGAGTATGTTGTCACTGTCTTCAGACACACCAGAAGAAGGAGGGCATTGGATCCCATTACAGATAGTTGTGAGCCACCATGTGGTTGCTGAGAATTGAACTCAGGACCTCCGGAAGAGCAGTCAGTGCTCTTAATCACTGAGCCATCTCTCCATCACACCTCAACGCACTTTTTAATTTTTATCCTTAAGAAAGTGGCATTTGGGTGGAGAGATGGCTCAGTGGATAAGAGCACTGACTGCTCTTCCAGAGGTCCTGAGTTCAATTCCCAGCAACCACATGGTGGCTCATGGCCATCTGTAATAGGATCTGACACCTTTCTTCTGGTGTGTCTGAAGATAGCTACAGTGTACTCATATTCTTAAAATAAATATTTAAGAAAGGAAGGAAGGAAGAGAGGGAGGGAGGAAGGGAGGGAGGGAGGGAGGGAGGAAGGGAGGGAGGGAGGGAGGGAGGAAGGAAGGAAGGAAGGAAGGAAGGAAGGAAGGAAGGAAGGAAGGAAGGAAGAAGCCTCCTGATGACAGAATCTAGAGATGAAAACCCACAGTGACCAGTTTCCCAGTCTATAGATGAGACCCCAGGAACTTCCTGGGGAAACAAGTCTTCTCCTTGCAGACTTGCCAAAGACAGAGGACAAGGACAGGGTGCAGGAGACCCACAGACTGTCACGTCGAATCCCCTGTCGAGCCAGAAGACACATGAGACACGAGCCCAGGAGGCATCTAGGCATGGGAGGGGGGGGATCCAGGCACACAGAAGACAGACTTGAAACAGCAGGGACTCATCTGGGCATACTCGGGACCCAGCTCAGACACTGGTCACATTCAGGACACATCTGGGAATGGCAGAATCTGTGGGCATGTCACCCTCTCCTGGGGACCACCTCTGTCATGTCTGTAGGTGCTGCTGGCGGTCTGAGGAGGAGTCACAGGAGTGAGCACTTACAGGGAGGATAAAGGGATGTGCTAAGAATAAAGGAAAACCTGGAAAACCCCAGCCAGGATGCTAAGGAGTGTTCAGCCCACCCCCCTTCTCCGGAGGGCAGGGGGTGCTTCAGGTGGGGACAGGGTCTTCTGTTGTGACCAAGGAAGTGAAGGGAGAACCTTCTGGTGAATGACAACCCCTACCCCTGCCCCCCCTCCTAGCAAAGGGCTTGTGACAGGAAGATTGGCAAGCAAATATTTGAGGTAAACACCATCTCATTCTCCTCGGGTGACCTGTGCTAGTCCCAGCCCTGCCACTTAAGTAGCTGGTGACCTTGGAGCTGACACTTGCTCCAATCAGGTACCATGGGGTACCTTGCCAGGAGAGCCACCCAGAGCACTGGAATCCGTCCGTATTCCACCTGCCTCAGAGGCCCGGGGGACTCAGGCCTCTGTCTCTGACAGGTCCCCAGGTGACTTACATGGAAGCTGTGGAGCAGGACCAGGAGGGGGTTAGGGCTGAAGACTTCCAGGCTTCCTTCAAGGGACCTGTGGAAGGGGATGAGGAGAATTTGCCACCAAAGTAGGATGAGTTCGGTTCCCGGGCCAGACTGTTCAGATGGGGAGGGTATACTCTCTGAGGGTGCTTGCTCAGCTAAACTCTTGAGATAGTGGCAGAGCACATACAGCTGTGGGGGTGAGGGAGGAGAGAGGAAGGGGGAAAGTAGGGAGAGGGATCCCTCAACAGTCATAACTCCCCAAATCTCAGCACAGCATCTCAGCAGTGGACTCCGGGTATCCAAGGCACCGCCCTTTGTAGACAAAGCCTTTCCACACCCTCTGCCCTAGGGATCCTCAGGCCTGCTCTCTGAGGTTGTACTGCATCACTGAAAGGGTACTGTGTGAGCCTGGGCCTTTTTGGGGACTACTTTTGGGAAAGCTTTTCTCTCTTGGAGAATCCTCTAGAAATGGAAGGCAGGTGCCCACAGGTCTTTCCTTCTTGTGGCCAACTGTTGTTCCATGTTCTGTGTAGATGCTCTGTGTTCTAACCAGTCACCCAGGTTTACATTGTTACACATAATGTGCATGTGTGCGTGTGCGTGTAAATTTCTACTTCTCCTGGATAAATGTCCAAGAGTGTAATTCTGGGTAGCTGTGTGTTTGCTCTAAGAAACTGACAAACTGATTTCCAGCTTGTCCATCTCCCAGTCTCACCGGCAGCCCTTGGAGCCAGACACCGACATCCCTGCCAGGACGGGAAGCCTGTTGGGCCATTCTACCCTGGCAATCTTTTTCATTAACATATAATGATCGTACAAGACGATGCACTTCACCATGACATTTTATACGTGTGTAATGTTCTCTGCGTGCACTCCCTGCCCCTCCCCCCCTTTTTTTTGTTTTTTTGGATTTGGTGTTTTCGAGACAGGGTTTCTCTGTGTAGCCCTGGCTCTCCTGGAACTCACTCTGTAGACCAGGCTGGCCTCAAACTCAGAAATCCACCTGCCTCTGCCTCCCAGAGTGCTGGGATCACAGCCGTGCACCACCACCCCCCGGCCCTCCCCATTACTCTCTTGGCCCCCCTCCTCTTCCCATGGTTTTCCCTCCCAGCATTCCTTCTTCTGCTTCCCCATCCCTGGGAATGTTTTTGCCCCTATTTCATGTTATAGGAATATATGTTAGGAAGCCTGTGGCATTTGTCTTTCTGATTCTGCCTTATTTAACATGGTGAGCTCCCGCTCCACCTACTTTCCTGAACATGTAATTGTGTCTTTATTCTTTATTACTTTAATTTGCCTTTGCCCAAGAGTGACCCACACAGAGGGCGCTTTCCTATCGGCCGGTGTAGCAGCTGTGCCTCCACTTTGGGGTATCCAGTATCTTTGTACTATATTGTAACTGGGAGACTACTTGGTTTTTGCCATTGAATCTGAAGAATCCTTTTCTTGCTGGTCTCGAGCCTGGCCCTTTGTCGAATGGTGTTTTTCCAATGTCTTCTCCATGTGACAGCGTGTCTTTTCATTTTGACCTACTTCCCTGGCTTAAGTTTTTGGTGGCGGCGGTGGTGGTGGTGGCGGCGGCGGCGGCGGCGGCAGCGGCAGTGGTGGTGTTTTACTGCGTTGTGTGTTAAACCTGAGGGCTCCTCCACGTCTTTCCCTAAAAACTTTAACTTCCACTTTTGCCTTCAAGCTCACAATCTACCCTGGTCATTTTTGGAAAAGGTTTGAGACTTAGCTGAAGCATTTTTCTTTCTTTTCTTTTTTTTTTTTTAAAGATTTATGTATTATTATATGTAAGTCTTCAGACACACCAGAAGAGGGCATCGGATCCCATTACAGATGGTTGTGAGCCACCATATGGTTGCTGGGATTTGAACTCAGGGCCTTTGGAAGAACAGTCAGTGCTCTTAACCACTGAGCCATCTCTCCAGCCCGAGGCATTTTTTTCAAATGAAGATCCAACTGTGTGCTGGCTGGTTGTGTGTATCAACTTGACACAGGCTGGAGTCATCACAGAGAGAGGAGCTTCAGTTAAGGAAGTGCCTCCATGAGATCCAGCTGTGGGGCATTTGATTAGTGATCAAGGGGGGAGGGCCCTGTGGGTGGGCATGGAAGTCTTGAGTTCTATAAGAAAGCAAGCTGAGCAAGCCAGGGGAAGCAAGTCAGTAAGGAACATCCCTCCATGGCCTCTGCATCAGCTCCTACTTCCTGACCTACTTGAATTCCAGTCCTGACTTTCTTTGGTCATGAACAGCAGTGTGGAAGTGTAAGCTCAATAAACCCTTTCCTCCCCAACTTGCTTCTTGGTCATGATGATTGTGCAGGAATAGAAACCCTGACTAAGCCAACCTGCTTCAGCACCATTTGCTAAAACATAAAGACAGAAGGAGGGAACCAGTCAGGCGGTGGTGGCGCACACCTGTAATCCCAGCACTTGGGAGGCAGCGACAGGCGGGTTTCTGAGTTCGAGGCCAGCCTGGTCTATAGAGTGAGTTCCAGGACAGCCAGGGCCACACAGAGAAACCCTGTCTCAAAAACCAAAAAAAAAAAAAAAAAAGAAGAAGAAGAGGGAACTATCTCTACAAACCTGTTCTCTCTCTCTCTCTCTCTCTCTCTCTCTCTCTCTCACACACACACTAAACACACATTTGTACACTCACACTAATAATAAGTATTAAATTTAAAAAATTTTTTAAATAAAAAAAAGCAGAGTTTACAATAATTTGGGCTGGTGAGAGGGCTCAGTGAGAAGAGGCGCTTGTGGTCAAGCCTGACAGCCTGAGCCTGATCCCTGGGACCCACGTGGTGGAAGGAGAGAGCCCACTCTCCCAAGTTGCCCTCTGACTGCCACACGCATGCCACGGCACATGTGTGACCACTCCCCCAATAAATGAATAAAAATATAAATTAAAAAATATAAGTATAAATTTAACAATATTAGGGAGGGTGGGGGTAAGGGGAACCGCTAGAAAGCCCCAGAGACCTGGGATGTGAGAGGCTCCCAGGACTCAATGGGGGTGACCTTGGCCAAAATGCCCAACAGTGGGGAGAGGGAACCTGAAGAGACCGCCTCCAGTAGACAGACAGGGGCCCCAGTGGAGGGATGGGGTCACCAACCTACCTCAATTTTTTCCCTTTTATTTTGTGTATCTGCCATTGCTCTCTTCAGACACCCCAGAAGAGAGCATCACACCCCATTACAGATGGTCGTGAGCCACCATGTGAGAGGTAGAGGTAGGTGAGGGGGTGGGAGGTTGAGGGAGAGCCCCTCTCAAAGGCAAAGGGGAGGGGGGACTGGATGGGGGACGACATTTGGAATGTAAATAAATAAAACAATAATTGGGGCTGAAGAGATGGCTCAGCAGTTAAGAGCACTGACTGCTCTTCCAGAGGTCCTGAGTTCAATTCCCAGCAACCACATGGTGGCTCACAACCATCTGTAATGGGATCCGATACCCTCTTCTGGTGTGTCTGAAGACAGCTACAGTGTACTCATGGAAATAAAATCAAATAAAACAAGAGCAGTTGTTTCTCAAATAAATAAATAAATAAATAAAACGATAATTAAGAAAAAGAACCAATGCTCATTTTTTAAAAAATATATTGGGGAGGATGATTTCAAAAGAACACTAGTCTCTGCAAATGCCACATTGCCTCTTTCTCTAACAATACCATAACCACACTATCTCTCTTGGGGGTTTGGAACTTGCTAGCAGAGGGCTGACTGGTTGTATCTAAATTTACAAGTATAATCGGCTCATTCTGGGAGCACAATGCAGGGCAGCGGTCCCCTCCCCCCCAAAGCAGACGTTCACTTCAGATGTGGGGGTGAGCATGAGGGGAACCTGTAACAAAGCAGTTCTTATAAATCACAGAACTGAGCCAGGCATAGTGACAAACACCTCATGTTCCCCGAACATGGGAGGCAGAGGCAAGCAGATAGTTCTCCGTGAGTTCAAGGCCAGCCTGGTCTACAGAGTGAGTTCTAGGATAGCCAGGCCATAGAGAAACCCTGTCTTAAAAAAAAAAACAAAAAAAAAACAAAATATTCATGGAAACTATAAACTTTGTAAACAAATGATCTGCAAGCTTATTGTAGTAATGGAAAATATCAACATAGCACCAACAAAGCCTAATATGCCTGTGTTTTGTTGCATATGTGATCTCCAGGTGGCAAAGCCTTTAGCACACCTTGTTCCAAATCCCACCATGGCTGGACCCAGGGCCTCACACCAGATTCTCTTTTTGGATGGAATTGGAATGCTGTCTAGGATTGTGTGTGTGTGTGTGTGTGTGTGTGTGTGTGCGCGCGCGCGCGCTGCGCACTTGAGACTGTATAAATTCATTTGGTTATGTCCACTTACATCTTTTCTTACAAACGACACACTTTGTGGCTGACAGAAATTCATTGTGTATATCCACTAACCGTCCTTCTCTTGTCGAGCACTAAGGTTGCACCTGTAACTCAGCTAGTGTGAATACAGCCACAATAAACACTGCTGTGCAGGTATCTCTGGGATGTTCCGAGTCCTCTGGGTGCATAGCCAGGAGTGGTATAACAGGGTCATGTGGAAGATCTGCTTTAAGATATCTTTTTAATATCCTGTCTCTGCTCTGTGGTCCCTGTTACCGTTTAATGGAAGGAGTGGGTGGCAGGTGGTTTCTTGGGTCTTTCCTCTCCTGGTCAAAGTCCAGAGAAATAACTCCATGGGGTTATTAGAGGTCACTCCTCGTATGACCTTCCCTTCCCAGCAGCCTGCATGGCTGACTGCTTGGGTGACAGTGTATTTCTTAGACTGTCTATTGACATTGTGTGCGTTGTATGGAAACAGGGCTTCACAGTCATCCATGATCTTTGTCCCACTCTCCATTTGTTTCCCATGGGTCTGAAGCTGACATTGGAAGTTGGCCTCAAAGAAGTTCTTCCAACCTTCCATTTGAGAAGAGTCCAGACCTGCCCTAAAATCTTCCTGTTCTCTCATACTGCCAAGGATGAGAACGCAGCCTCGTACAGAACCATAGCTGGGCTGAATGAGGAATCTGGAGAGCAAATGTCCCACTGCTTACGGCTCAGGGCAGAGCACAGCTTGAGTTGTTCTCAGGATCCCTGCTCCCGGCCTGCGTGACCAGAGCCGTCCCGACTGCCTCCCAGCCCCAGCGGCGTGGCTACTGAGCCCCTGGGCGTCCTCTCAGGACGGCTCTGCTGGCTGTGCCTTCTCTAGCTTCTCCTTCATTTGACGATGTCTAGACTTCCCCTTTACCCCTAAATATTTTTCTAGGGGTGGGATTCTTTCCTTTCAGCATTTTAAAAAGATTTAATTTTCTCTTATGTGTATGAGTGTTTTGCCTGCATGTAAGTGCACTACTTATATACATGTATATAAGTGCACTACTCATATACATGTATGTAAGTGCACACTACATGTGCCCATGAAGGTTGGGAGAGAGAATTGGAGCCCTGGGAACTAAAGTTACAGATGGTTGTGAGCTGCCATGTGGGTGCTGGGAACCGAACCCAGGTCCTTGTAAGAGCAGCAAGAGCTCTTAACCACCAAGGCATGCCTTCATCTCCCTCTTTCAACACTATAAAATCATTGTGAAATTTTATTCAGGCCTCTAAAACCATGTGTGGAGGACAGGGGAGTTTTACAACTTCCAGGCAGGGTAAAAGTCTAGAGTTCGTTCCTCTGGGTCTGTTTGGTGGGACACGCAGTTCTGTGTTCTCAGAGCACACTGTAGGGAAACGGCCCTCTACCAAGGCCTCAGCCCTCCTCCCACAGATTCATGGTCAGCTCACGGTGACAATCCCTGTGTGGTCCAGGCCGTGCTCACGCTTCCAGAAACTCGGGGGTGGAGTTAGGAAAATGGAGCTTTAAAAGCTCAATACTAACTCAGCATTCCGTTCACATGTGGGAGAGAACGTCCAGGCTCACTAACGTCCAGGACAATGGCGGCTGACTCTCAGATGCCTTCATGCTCCTGTCTGCCAGTCGCCAGCCTTGGGTATGCACGCACATGCTAGCTCTAGCCACCCAGGCGATTTCAGTGCCCATACAGCTGACTCCGGGCCTGCGGACAATTTCCAGGCCCTGAATATCTAGATCCAGGTTCATCTAAAATGGTCTCTCTCAATCTCTCATATATATATATATATGTGTGTGTGTGTGTATATATATATATATACACACACATATATATGTGTGTGTGTGTGTATACACACATTGGCATGCAAACATACACATACACATACACATACACATACATATACATATGAGCTTCAGATTAACAAACACCATTGGGTCCCTACATACAGGCCCCAGACCCACTGGCTGAGAACAGCTAGATCTCACCCACTATCATTCACTTCCTTTTAAAATCCTAACATCCTAAGAGGATGTGCAGGACTGGTTCCCTGAGAAGTTACAAGCATCCAGGCTAAAATAATGTAAGTCTGTTTGAATTTTAGAGCACCTGTGTGCAGACAACTAAGTCCTATTGGGTGGGGAGTGCAGAATAAAGGCTACATGGTTATTTGGGTTTCTTCTTCTGAAAGAAGCCACTTTGGTCCCATGGAGAGCCTATGTAGAAGTGACAATCAATGAGCTACTGGTGGTTCACGAGGGGCAGGCTTCATCTTAGGTACATTTGAAAAGGCGCAGAGAACATGCCTCCTCCGTGGTGTCTCCTCCCCTTCCAGGAGAGCCGCCTGGCCAGGAGATGCTGCTCTCAGCTCAAGGTGCTCACACATTCAGAGAATGCGTGGAGCTCTTCCCATCTGGAGGACAGGGCAGTGGCAGGGGGACACGTATAGGGGGCAGGTGGGGGCAGGGCCCAGGATTTGTGGCCCTGTGTTATCCACTTATACCCTGAGTTGGACCCTGTGCCTCCAACTGTCAGCACAGCCCACCAGGATATGAGCAACACAGGGGCTCCTCCCTGTAGCTCCAGCATCAGACCCTCATCAGTGAGAAGCTGAGACAGAACACCTCCGTGTTCTGATCCCGTGAGTGGGAGCCACTCTGCAGACATAAGGAATCCTAAAGGCACCCCAGTCCCATGGCCAGCATGGAAAGCATTATCCTCACGGCAGAGACTAGAAGACAGGCTCCCTCCCTGACAGCACCTCTGCCCATGTTCACCCCTGTCCTTCACTGGTGTTTCTAGCCGATCCCTCTGTGACTCTGCCCACCACCGCCATCCACAGGACGATGTTGAGGACAGGGCTGTGGGGCCATGCCAGGTAGTTGTAGGCACACATCAAGCACCTTCTCCACCATCTTGAGGGGGAAGGGAGTCTAGAGGAAGCAGTTCAAGGTCCCAGGAACCTGAGTGGAGAGGTGGCAAGTCTCAGTTCTGTGGCATTTGACCTAGAACCTGCCAATGTGTGTTTTCCCTCCTGAAGGGAAGGTGAGGCACAACCCAGAAGGCTGTTCATATCAGAAACATTTCCCTTCAGCTGCCATCAGGGTAGATTAAGTTGTCAGCCAAGGGCATCCCAAGGACCAACTGACTTCTGGGACAGTGGAGGGCAGATAGCAAGAAAGCCCCAACCCTCCCTTATGTTTGTAGAGGCGATAGTGGGGAATTGATAGCTGGCTCTGATACCTTTGGCCTCACACAGAGGAGACTATAAGCCTCAGAGGACGCTTCCTGGGCCCAGTCGAGGCCAGCAGGAGAGGACATGGCCGCCCTGCAGGAGAAGAAGTCATGCAGCCAACGCATGGCCGAATTCCGGCACTACTGCTGGAACCCGGACACTGGGCAGATGCTGGGCCGCACCCCAGCCCGGTGGGGTAGGTGTGGGCCATGTGAAGGGGGCATGGGGTGAGGCAGGGGGCTAGCAGCCAGTAGGACCCAGGCCCTGCTGGTATACCTGAAAACACTCTACAGGCCACGCCTCACCTCTCAGGAGGAAGCCAGGGTCCCCAGGCAGCCTGGAGGCTGAGATTCCAGAACAAGTGCCACACAGGTCTGAGACTGGCCCCAACTTCAGCCATAATTTGGAAATGGCATCTTAAAGCTGCTTCTGAAATACTTTTTTAAGTTATACAAAGTGATGGTAGTTTCTTGTTCGGGTCATTTGGGAGGCAGGGATTTATTTCAGTGATCTTATCCTATGGTGAGACTTGCCATGACCCTAACATGCCATGCATGTTTGGAGATTTCCCTGATTTCCAAGCTGTATCTGAAAATAGCCCTGTGTAACTATGGTTCTTAAGTATGGAGCAGGTAGGCTAAGCAGGTATATCCACAGAGTTCCTTTCTTATGCCTACCCTGTGGTGACCTGGGGCCACGTAGGAGCCGAAAAGTCCTCACTCACAGGAGGCCGTGCACCTGTTCGAGTAAGCCTTCCACACATGTGAAGTACTCCTGAAACCAGAGAGTAAATTATCTTTCAAGTTCGCCAGGACCCACAGTGCGGGAGTCACAGCACAGAGCAGCTCAGTGAGGGTTTTGCAGGGTGACCCCACTGGAGAATCCAAGCACAAGGTGTGTGCCAGCTTACTCCTCAGAAGGCAGGTCCCAGGGCAGCCATAGGGGTCTACAGTCCCAGGTCCTCCAGGTCTGTGCACAAGTTAAAGGCCATTTTGGCTGACCCTCGCAGACCCATCTCAGGGGGCTTGGGAACGGAGATGAGAGGCTCACAGAGGGTAGGACCTGGTGACTCATCTCAGGAACGATTCAGGTAGCTTCAGCTTAGCTCAGACATACTGCTACATGGAAAACATACACTGTTTGTGCAGAAGAAGATTTGGTACACTCTCCTCAAGCCCCTGAGACCGCCTAGGGCAGAGAGCACCCCTGGGTCCCTGGTGACTTTGGAAAATACAATCAGTTCCTTGGTGGAGAAGAAACAGGGAAGACACAATACACCAGTGGGAAACACAGAAGCAGGGCTGGTACCCGGACCATCCCAGGAAGTGGGTCACCTGAAGGAGGACAGCAGAGGGGGCCCTGAGGCAGATGATGGGCATGGGGGGGGGTTGCCAACTATCCTCTTGGGAACCTTGTATGGAAGGCCATGTAACTGCCAAGCCTCCTTGATGACTGTAACTCAGAACTTCCGGGAATGGTTTCACAGCCCAATTAGAAGGCATGTACTCGTGTCTGGCAATGACAGTCTCAGAAATAAAGCATACTGACAGTGAAATGACAGAAGTCAAATTACTCTTAGGGGAAGAGGCACGTACAGAGGAAGTAGGGGGCAGAGACCATAGACTGAGAACAGCATAAGTCTCAGGGATTTGGGGCACACCCTGTCACCTAGGCCACACCCTTTCTCTGTATAACATGGAACTCTTGCCAACAGTGACTCTCGGCTGCAGGGTTCCTACGGCATTGCTCACATGAGGAATCAATTTTGATGGTGGCAAAGTGGGGCCTGGGAGGGAGGATACAAAGCCAAGGTTCCTGTGAGGATCTGAGCTCAGGTCCCAGGAGGGTAGATGAGCTGGCCCAGAGCCACAGGTGGGAAATGTCGCCTTCTGAACATGCGTGAGTATTCACCCCTGTAGACCACAAAGCTAAGTGGGTCTATGAGCCCAGGGCCAGGCAATCGGACGCTATAACAGCCAAACCCAAGAAGAGTCTAGGGTCTCCACGGAACCACGGTTCTGAGACAAGCCAGTGCTGCACTGGGCCTCCAGGGAGGCCTTGTCAGTCCCACAGTTGGCCCCTAGCCTGCGACCTCCCCACTGCCTCTCATCCCCACCGACTTAGGCCTGCTCGTTAGTAACTTGGGGGGAATGACTTGCTGAGAGAAAGCCACACCACGTCATGCATTGGGAAGGAGCGCCATGTTCTTAGAGATCTCCCCAGGAAGCCAAAGGACAGCACAGAAGGCTTTTTCTGCCAGCATATTTCTTAGAATGTTTCTTAGCATGGATAACAATCATCAAAACATGATGGTGGGCACTTCACAGTATTCCAAGCCCAAGGCTGTGCCCCAGAGGAGTGCTGATCAGACTTGAAAGGAATGTCACCTGGGAAGTCTTCAGTCCGGAGCCCATGGAGCCCGGCTCACAACCAGGTTGGAACACTTGCTGCTAACCATGGCTCCTCTGTTGCTGTCTGAAGCCAACAGTGTTGGGAGCTGCAGGAGCTGCACCTGCCCAGCATGCCCAGTGTCCCTCTTCTCTGTAGGACCCGGGGCAAGCTCCTGCTAGTCTTCAGAGCACAACCTGATACATCCTTAGCCACGGCCCTACCCAAGCAGATCATGACTGGGGGTCTCCTTAGTCAGTAGCTGCCTTTGCCTCCCTGTAATAGGAGGAACAGTAGGAACCCCAGGGTGCGGACGGATAGACTCTGGGATCCAGCCTCGCTGGCTATAGCTATGGCAATCAGTGCTCCAAGGACACAAGTTGTCACTAACATGCAAAGGCAGTGGCAGGAGCCACGGAAGGCCACGCACGTGCCCTGTAGTTCTGGAGTGGAACAGTGAGTTCCAGGGCTAGGGAATGAGGGTAAGGGGCTGCCAAAGAGCCCAGGGATTCTGCTTGGGTAAGAAAGTTCTGGAACTCGGTAGAGGTGCTGATGGCACAGCACCATGAGAGCCCTGCATGGCACCACCTGTGCGCGGGGCTGGAGATGGAGAGAGCGGTGGCTCCGCGCCGTGTGCATTGCCAGGGCTCAGGTGGCCCCTCCAAACCTCTCTTCCCAGTGTGGATCAGCCTGTACTACGCGGGTTTCTACGTGGTCATGACCGGGCTCTTCGCCTTGTGCATCTACGTGCTGATGCAGACCATTGACCCCTACACCCCAGACTACCAGGACCAGTTAAAGTCACCAGGTAAGCACCGGGAGGTCGGCAATGCTCTCGGGGCAGCAGACAGCAGGCACAGGGGTCCCCACAGATCCCTGAGAGGAATGATGACCCCAAATTGCAAAGTCTGACTTCGGCTTTAGTTTTGTGTAATAGGAGAGGCTTCCGGGGGAGGGTCACAGAGGCTAGACGCCTTTGCCTTCATGTTATATGCTTTTACACACAGGCGAGTATCTGGGAGGGTACAGAGGTTTCTGGCAGGGAGTAGGCCTGGTGCTCTCAGGGGAAGGTTCTAGGGTGGAAACGCCCTCCCCCCCCCAGCTCATTAGTCCCTGGGATGGAAACGAGAGGAGCTGAGGCTCAGGCACCTGAGGCTGAGAAACGTGGAAACAGGTCCTCTCCCTTTAGGCCCCACACTGTGCAGCTGCTCTTTTCACAGTACCCATAAAACCAGCAAAGCCCTGGCTAGAAACACCAGGCCAGCAACAGGAAGGTCCAGAATGGGCGGGTCACAGCTTGCTCCGCGCCAAGGGCCACGTGGTGTTTGTGGAGAGAATGTGTGATGTGAAGAGAACTCAGGGGAGTGAACACCAGCACCAGGGGAAGCCGGAGGGCCAGGGTGGCTCCTGCCACTCGTGTGCCAGAGTGAACTGTGAGCTCACAAGCCTCACATCCTGTCTGTTAGGAGAACTGAGACAGGCCCCCTCCCCCTCCCTCTCCCCCAACCGCCACCCTCACCCCCACCCATGGATGTACAGCGGACTGCAGTGACTCGCTGACATCTCTCCTCACTTTTTACACATAACTCTTTACACATCAAATGCTTTTGCATTTAAACAATCAGTGAAGTGTTTTTAAAAGTATTTATTTACAGTGTTCGTCTGTGTGTGCGCATGTATGTCTGTAGGTGTGGACAGTGAGAAGAAGACCCTTGAGGGCTGGGTGTCTCCTCCCACTGTGTGGTCCTAGGCACTGTGCTCAGACTGTCGGGTTTAGGGGGCAAGCTCATTTTACCTGCCAAGCCCTCTTGCCACACAAGTGAAAAAAATTGCTTTTACATTTTTGTTTCTTCGTTTTATGTGCATGGGTGTTTCGCCTGCATGTCTGTCTGTGCACCACATGTGTGCCTGGTCCCTGCAGAGGCCAGGAGAGGACATCAGATGCCCTGGAACTTGAGTTACAGATGGTTGTGAGTTGACATGTGGATGCTGGGAATCTAACCAGGGTCCTCTGGAAGAGCAGCCAGTGCTCTTAAACATTAAGCTATTTCCCCAGCCCCCAAACGAAAAACCTTTTATTTTTCCCTTTGAGGCAGAATCTCTCTATGTAGCCCTGGGTATCCCAAAACTCTATAAATCAGGCTGGCCTCAAACCAAGATCTACCTGCCTCTGCCTCCCAAGTGCTGGGATTAAAGATGTGAGCCACAACATGTGTTTCCCAAGTGAAAAGTGTGATGTGTGTTCAGATGCCTTTTCCCTAGAGACCCACCTGCAGGCTAGGAAACCCTCCCCAGAGTTTAGCATCCACTACACCATTCTGCAGGCTAGGAACCCCTCCCCAGAGGTTAGCATCCACTACACCATTCTGCAGGCTAGGAACCCCTTCCCAGAGGTTAGCATCCACTACACCATTCTGCAGGCTAGGAACCCCTCCCCAGAGGTTAGCATCCACTACACCATTCTGCAGGCTAGGAACCCCTCCCCAGAGGTTAGCATCCACTACACCATTCTGCAGGCTAGGAACCCTCCCCAGAGGTTAGCATCCACTACACCATTCTGCAGGCTAGGAACCCTCCCCAGAGGTTAGCATCCACTACACCATTCTTGCTCATGACCCTCACCCGATGTAGAGCAAGCACCACTATTGCAGGGCCTGGGCACCCAGAGTCTCAGGCACAGGAAAGGCCTCCATGCCACTGGGCTGAATTCTGCAGAGGTCAGGGGCCCCAGGCCCGTGTCCTCAGAGGCCTTGGGCCCTTCTTTAGAGTGTTCTTGCCAAGCTTCTCCAGCTACAGAGGGTGTGTTTATACTCCCACCTAGGAGGGCAAGGACTCCACCTCAGGTGCAGCTGCCTGTGGTGTTTGCGTGAGTCTAAGCAACCCCAGAGTCAAGGGCTCCTTGGTGTAAGTGAGCACTTGGCGAAACTGATCAAGGAGGCACTCTTTCCATGCAGGGGTAACCTTGAGACCCGACGTGTACGGGGAAAGAGGGCTGCAGATTTCCTACAACGTCTCTGAGAACAGCTCCTGGGCTGGCCTCACACATACCCTCCACAGCTTCTTAGCAGGTGAGTGACCACAAATGTGGCGCAGCCTCCTAAGAGAATTGCTGGGGACTCGGGACCTCCTCCATGGACAGCGGGCGAGGGGCTGGCTGCTGAGAGGGCGTGTGTTCTACAGGCTACACCCCAGCGTCCCAGCAGGACAGCATCAACTGTACATCGGAAAAGTACTTCTTCCAGGAGAGCTTTGAGGCTCCGAACCACACCAAGTTCTCCTGCAAGTTCACCGCAGACATGCTACAGAATTGCTCAGGCCTAGTGGACCCCAACTTTGGCTTCGAGGAGGGAAAGCCCTGCTTCATCATTAAAATGAACAGGGTGAGTTACAAGGGTCCAGACTGGAGACCCCTCCTCACACTCAACCATGGGGGCTGGGCCCTGCACCTACCCACCCTGACTCCACACACACTCATCATGTCCCGCTCTTAAATACAAATCTAGAATTTTCTACCCAGACAGCAGTATCTTGTCATCCCTGTAGCTTTAAATATTATGCAAATAAGGCGCAGAGCTAATGAGAGACCTTAGCCAGCGGGGACCTTGAGTGGTCGATTCAGACCGGAGCAGCTGGAGGCATTTTACATGATGTCCTTCTGCAGCAGAAACAGGAGTCTTCCAGGGTCAGTCCTATAGGAACCACTGAGGTCCTGGTGGTATCAGAAACCAAGCATCAGGAAGTCCTGACAATGTCCTAAGAACACAGACATAGTAAGCAGTGGAGCTGCGTGGCACTCAGACGACAGGGGCTCAGGGTCACTGTTGGTTTTTTTTTTTTTTTTGGATTTGGTTTTTTCGAGACAGGGTTTCTCTGTGTAGCTCTGGCTGTCCTGGAACTCACTCTGTAGACCAGGCTGGCCTCAAACTCAGAAATTCGCCTGCCTCTGCCTCCCAGAGTGCTGGGATTACAGGCGTGTGCCACCACCGCCCAGCTCAGGGTCACTGTTGAAGAGACCAAGTGGCAGATGAAAGCCCAACTGGCCTCCCTGCCTACTTCCACTTTACAGGGCCTTAGAAAGTCACTCGCACACGAGACACACACACACACACACACACACACACACGCACGCACTGAACCCACCATGAAGCCCTGCGACTCGGAAGTCTCCTCACAGCTGCCTGGCAAGCGGGCTGTGATCAGGGCTCCGCAGGTCCATGTCCCACTTGACACATCTGCCACAGGCAGCTCCTTGCAGAGCCCAAAAGACACAACTGCGGCTCAAGAAGTCTAGGAAGGGATGTGAGAATGCGGGGACCCCACTGAGAGCAGGTAGACCTGTTCTGCAGCCAGGAAGGCACCAAGGCAGGCACGGGTGAGGTGACATGACTAGGGCCCTCTACCCCAGCTCTGTCACTGCCAGCTGGCCTCCTATACTGTGGTACCATGGGGTAATGGCTCAGAAGCATGAGAAGTGTCCACCTGCACCTCAGGAGCACATGGCACCCTTTCTTCTAGATTGTCAAGTTCCTACCCAGCAACAACACGGCTCCCCGAGTAGACTGCGCCTTCCAGGTGAGCACAGCTGGGAGGGGCAAGGGACCGGGCGGGGCAGGGCAGGAGATGGGATCCAAGCTAATCCTGGGAACATGCCCACTGACACCTCCTCAGCCGTTGCCAGGAGTGACGACACAGAGGGACGATGCTACAGCCACAGGAAGCCTGGCATTAGTGTGGGTGGTCCAGCTTCTACATTGTCTACATTTCATATTTACAAAAAATATTCCAGATCGCCAACGGCATTGTTGTTTAATGGGGTTTGGCATGTCTACGTAGGTAGCATGGATCTCAGAGAAACCTCTTGCAAAATGTCTAAGTACAATATCAAATACTAAGCCTCGCCCTCACTGAATGTTTCCGAGGCTTGCTTTCAGTGCTGAGCTGAAACATCAAAGGCATGTCCACGGCTGATCCAGGGACATCCGTCCCCCAGAGCTCTGTCCCGAGGGCTTCAGGCATGGGCTTCACTTTACTATTAATACTGTTGTTATTATTATTATTATTATTATTATTATTATTTTGCCACACACAAGCTAACCTGAGATTTGAGTGGTCATTATTCCTTGTTGAGAGTAAGTTCCTCATTGGGCAGGTCTGCGTAGGAACATGTGCTTACACTTAATCCAGAAACCTTGGAGACTCTGAACCTGCCTTTGGCAGACAAGGTCTCAGTCTTGTCTGAGCTTCCCTCTCAGGTGCTAACACGCACACACGGGTCCCCAGCTGCACCGCTCAGCCAGGACTCTAAGATAGGACAGGTGAGTACTTGAGGCTTGCATTTTGAGGAATTATGTTCCTGCTAGGCTCTCAGCCCTGACTATGGAAGCTGACTGGATGCGAGGCTAACCCTATTGCACTAGCATGCAAACACGTGTTGTGTGATCACTGGTGTCGGTACCAGCATGTGCCACACAGTACACACACAACTCACATGTGGACTTGTACACAACTGAACATGGGCCCCAGTGCCTATCAGACTCAGCTGTGGCCTCTTCTCCCCAGGATGAGCCCCACAAGCCCCGGAAGGACATCGAGCCCCTGCAGGTCGAGTACTACCCTCCCAATGGCACCTTCAGCCTCCACTACTTCCCCTACTACGGCAGGAAAGCGCAGGTAGGTCCGTTTCAGTGCCCAGGGCGCTTGCTGAATTATCTCACACTTACCAACAGGAAGGCCGTTTTCTATTAAAAAGAAAAAAGAAAGGCATGCCGGCAGTGGTGGCATATGCCTGTAAGCACTTGGGAGGCAGAGGCAGGTGGATTTCTGAGTTTGAGGCCAGCCTGGTCCAGGGCAGCCAGGGCTACACAGAGAAACCTGTCTCAAAAAAAAAAAAAAAAAAAAAAAAAAAGGCAGAGCAAAGTTCAGTGTGCCCACCTGTGATCCACTTGGCTGGTGGAGGCTGGAGGGTCATCAATGCTCATGGTCATCTTTTTTTTTGTTGGTTTTTTTTTGAGGGGGGGTTGGTTTCTTTTGGATTTGGTTTTTCAAGACAGGGTTTCTCTGTATACCCCTGGCTGTCCTGGAACTCACTCTGTAGACCAGGCTGGCCTCGAACTCAGAAATCCGCCTGCCTCTGCCTCCCAGAGTGCTGGGATTACAGGAGTGTGCCACCACTGCCCGGCGCTCATGGTCATCTTGGCTATGTAGCAAGTTCAGGGCCAATCGGGGTTTCATGAGAGTCTATCTTGGGGAAAAAACAAACGAGAAACAAAGAAAGAAACTGAACTAAAGAAAGGCATGACTTAGCCTGTCCTGAACGCTTCTTGTATCCACCTAAAAATCATCCCCCAAAAGCCATGGATATCAGTCAGCCGGATTCCCTCAGCATGCAGGGTCTCCTGCATCCTCTAGTGTCTGAGAATCCCTCCAAAGTGGGTCCTGTCTCCATGCTGCTAGCCCTCCGGAGCCCCGAGTCAGTGCCCCTAGCCACTCTGTGGGCTGAAGCCAACCACCCTGTGACCCAAGGGCTCCCTTGGGCCAGACAGACTGACCCCAGGATAGACCCACAGAGGAGTCCTTTATGCCCAGCTCCTCCCTTCTTCAGTTAGCCTTGTTTTTCTCGACGTCGGGGTTTTGTCAGGCATCTCACCCCTGTGCTCCACCCCAGCCCCACTACAGCAACCCTCTGGTGGCAGCAAAACTCCTCAATGTCCCCAAGGACACGCAAGTCCTCATCGTGTGCAAGATCCTGGCAGACCACGTGACCTTCGACAATCCCCATGACCCCTATGAAGGGAAGGTGGAGTTCAAACTCACAATACAGAAGTGAGAAGTGGGACTGGTGTCCACCCCTCAGATGGGGGAACATGGATGGATCACTCTTCCTGACTGCACAGCCTCTGTTGGCCAGCGTGCATGGCCACTTCAAACATGGTTCAGAGCTGACACCACTGCCCGTCAGGAAGTGCTCCTGCCCAGCTATCCCAGAGCATCACCAGCTTTCTACTAAACCTCACACGTCTGCAATCCTATCGTAGCTGTGGGGTCAACACAGGAACCCGGAGTCTAGCTACCACTATGGGACAACCCATCTGTCCACATTTCTGTCCTGTGATCTTTTGTCTGTCCTGCACTTCAGTATGAACTATAGGTCTACATCAGTGTAACACCAGTCACCCTGGCATGACACATCTCCAGTTCGTGGTTCTGAGAGCACAGTTCCTAGGCCATCAAAACAAACTATATTAAACTTCTTATTCTGTATGAAAAAAAGCCATGTCTTTCTTGACCCCAGGGGAAACTTCTACTAAGAACTGAACACTCCTTTGTTTAAAACCTTTCTGTGATTTTAATCATTATATAAGGATCTTTGGCACCTTAGCCACTGGGGTCAGGCATCTCGGAGATGGAGTACAGGGTGATCAGAGGGACCCACACAGCCTGCCACTTTTCCCACAGATTGACCCTGCTGCCACCTCTGTCTCTCAGCCTCCAAGGTCTCAGGTCCTTTCCTTAAATTTCCTCCTTCCCATGCAGTCACAGAACAAAAGAGTCTGCATTTGTCTTTTCCCAGCAGAGACAGAACACAGCTCAGGAGGACAGACATGCACGCGCACGTGCGTGCACACACACATACACACACACACAGTAACCAGGTACAGAGCTTCCTGGGGCATAAGACCCACACATGGATCTACTGACTGCCCTGTGCACTCTTTTCATGTTCCACACCCTGTTGAATATTTTAAAGTAACACAAGAATTGGGGGAAAGGGTCATTTTCACTACCACTAGCAAACAACCCATTGATTTGACCAAGCCAAATACAACATCTAACCCTCTATCACTGGGTTATTTTTGCTATGATGAAACACTAACCAAATTGGGGGAGGGAAGGGTTTATTAGGTTTACACTTCCATGTCACTGTCCATCTCTGAAGGAAGTCAGGACAGGAACTCACACAGGACAGGACCTTGGAGGCAGGAGCTGATGCTGAAGCCATGGAGGGTGCCGAGTCTCAGGGCTTGCTCAGCCTGCTTCTGTATAGAGAGCCCAGGGACGACTCCACCAACAATGGGCTGGGTCCTCCCATAGCAATCATTAATTAAGAAAATACCCTAGAGGCTTGCCTATAGCTCAATCTTCTGGAGGCATTTCCTCAACCAAGGCTCCTTCCTGTCCTGTGACCCTAGCTTGTGTCATGTAGATTAGCCAGCACAGCTGGCCTCTTGTCAGCCTGATGGGCAAGCCACAACCTTTCTTTTCTCATTGTTCCCAAGATCTCACATTAAAAAACACAAGTCTTTATAAACTCAAACACTTTAAAAATTCAGTCCCGGGGGGGGGGGGGGGGGGGGGGGGGGCATCGGGAGGGGATAGGGGGTTTTCAGAGGGGGAAAGGTGATAACATTTGAAATGTAAATAAAAATATCTAATAATAAAAAAAAAGTTCAGTCCCTTTAAAATATCCTGTCTTTTTGAAGATCCCAAATCTCTTTTACAAGCTCAAAAATCTCTTCTCAGGCGCTTGAGAAAATCAAAATTAAGTTAAATAATTACTTACTTCAAGAGGGAAGAATCAGGGCACAGCTGCAACCAAAGCAAAGCAAAACCAAACTCCAATAGTGGGAATAACAGTGTCCAAAGTCGGATCCGCTCACAGTCACAGAGTCTGGGCTCCTCTACAGGGCTGGGGTCACTTCCGCTCTGCCCTCTGCAGCTCACACAGCTTGTCTCCTAGGCTCTGACCCCACTCCACTTCCACTACTGTTTTTGGTGGTTGTCTCACAGTTCTAACGTCTCCAGAATGCTGGGGTCTTCTGGGCTGCACTTTCACCAATAGCCTCTCACGGGCTCTCTTCATGGTGCCAAGCCTCAACTTCTCTGCATGACCCCTTCGATTCTGGGGTTGCAACTACTATCTATGGAAGCTACACCTTCTCCAATAGCCCATCCTAGCTTCTCACAGTGTAAGCCTCAGCTGCTTCTCCTGATCCTTTCATGCCTTTCAAATCAGTATCACCTGGGTAACTCTTACACTACCGAGTTCAGCTGCAGCAGAGGCAGCAATGATGGTCATCTTTGGAACACAGCTTCTATGTGTGAACTCTGAAGTAATTCCCAGATTCATTCATATTCTCTCTCTCTCTCTCTCTCTCTCTCTCTCTCTCTCTCTCTCTCTCTCTCCCTCCCTCCCTCCCTCCTCTCCCTTTCTGTTTTTCAAGATGGGGTTTCTCTGTGTAGCCCTGGTTGTCCTGGAACTCACTCTGTAGAGCAGGATCTGCCTGCCTCTGCCTCCCAAGTGCTGGTATTAAAAGCATATATACACACCCACCCCCGACTCTCCTCAGTCACCACTATTCTCTCAGCTCCAGCTGACCAGCATCTATTGTGCCAGGAAAAACAGGTCTTACTTTATTGGTTCTAGCGTCTTGTTAATCATGCTAATTCTTCAGTCCCAGCTGCCCAGAACCACAGATTCGTAACCAAAGTCCTGGCGGAGTTTTTCCTTCCTCTGAAGCTTCACGAACCTGGCCTCCATCACCGGCACTGCTCTCCACAGTCTCCAAGCTCCCAGAGAACAGCTCGCTGAGCTCTCCACACTCAATGGCTTTTCTACCCAAAGTTCTTCCATAATCCTCCCCAAAACACCACCGTCATGTCTGTCACAACAAAACCCCACTCTTGATACTGACTTGTCTTTAGGGTGTCTATTGCTGCGATGAAACACCATGACAAAAAGCAACTTGGGATGAAAAGGGTTTGTTTGGCTCAGACTTTCACATTGTAGTCCATCACCAAAGGAAGCCAGGGCAGGAACTCATCCAGGAGAACTGGAGGCAGGAGCTGATGCAGAGGCCACGGAGCGGTGCTGCTTACTGGCTTGTTCCTCATGGCTTTCTTAGCCTACTTTGTTACAGAACCTAGGCCCACTAGCCGAGGACCACACCCACATGTGGGCAGGGCCCTCCCACATCAATTAAAAAAAAATACCCTACAAGCTTGCCTAGAGAATCTTAGGGAGAATCTCAATTGGGGTCCCCTCCTCTCAGATGACTCTAACTTGTCAAGAAGACACACAACTGTCCGGCACATCTTTCATGCCTGGCAGACTCTCCTTCCCACCTAACACAGAATTTGCCAGCTTGACTTTTTAAGGCAGCTGGGGGACATCTGCTCGCTTACAGCTGACACTCGTCCCCATCTCCCCACAGACACCGTGTTCACCAGGCACCTTCTGTTTCTGCGAATCCGACTTTGGGTGCCTCAGATGAGTGGAACCACACAGTGTTGTCTTCTGACTGACTGATGCTGAGACTCGAGTCGCATCCTGTGTCAGAATTCCCTTTTCAGTCAAGACTTCAAATCTTTATATATGTGAGTACACTGTCGCTGTCTTCAGACCCACCAGAAGAGGGCATCAGATCCCACTACAGATGGCTGTGAGCCACCATGTGGTTGCTGGGAATTGAACTCAGGACCTCTGGTAGAGCAGTCAGTGCCCTTAACCACTGAGCCATCTCTCCAGCCCACGACTTCAAGTCTTACTGTGTATGTAGACTACACTGTTCTTCATGTAATCAGTGGGCACTTGGGTTGTTTCACCTTTGTTTTATTGGTGACCAATGATGCTTAGATCATGAGCGTACAACTCTCTGTCTTCAAGACCTGTCTTCACAGCTTTGCACACACGCACCAAATTTGTGTTTTTAATTCTTTCAGGAGTAGCCCTCCTGTTTCCCACTGAGGTGACTCCATCTCCCATCCCTACCGGGAGAAATTTGACTACTCATATCCTAACAAGCATGTGTTAGTCAGCTGTATAGTGCTATAGCACATGCCTGAGATAAGCCATTCAGTAAAGAATAAATGTTCACTTTGAGTCACAACTGTGGACTCTGACCGAGCTCACCCATTGCCTAACAGGTGTCTGTTAGGGCCACAATATGGCGGTAGGGCATGGTGAACGGAATTTGGCTTACATCGTGGTCAGGAAGCAGAAACAAAACACCCACATACAAGTCAAGATTCTAGGATCCGTCTTAAGGGCAGGTCCCCCAATTGGCTTAAAGATTTCCCACTTAAAATTCCACAACTTACCAAAGAGCCAAACTAAGAACTAGCCTGTAAGGCCCTTGGGCTAGGGTCAGGGCTCAGTTGGAAGCATCTACTGCACTTACAAAAGCCCTGGGTTAGAACCCCAGCACACATAAACTAGGTGCGGTGATGCATGCCTATAATCCTGCACTTGGGAGTCAAAGGCAGAAAGAACAGATGTCCGTGCTCATCTTCAGTGATGTAACAAGTTCAAGGCCAACCTGGCACATGGGAGATCCTATCTGAAAAAAATACAACCACGAACCCAGGCGAACTAGGAGGACCCATTACAGATCCAAGCCATGGTGGCTTGCCAGATTCTATATCTTCTGCTCTCACGAGTGGTCTGGGCAGTGCTGTGGCATCTCTTTGTGGTTCTAGTGTCCATTCCTTGATCCTTACGCTTTTGCTCTCAAACCACTGCCAACCTTCATGGAGAGGCGTCCAATCTCAGCCTTACCCTCTTCTCTCCAAGCACGCTGCCTGCTGTTGTTTGGCTTTAAGTTCTCTCCGTGCTACATATTAGTTGTCAATCAGTTTGTAAGGTGTCTCTCTCATTCTATGGCACGATGACTGACCTCACTTCCTTCATGACTAAACTTAGAAATCACTACAGATACACGTCGGGGTATCTATAACGATGTTTCCAGAAAGGTTGAACAGACGATTCCCCTTAAGTGTGAGAGAGAGCATCCCATGGCCCAGTGGCCAGGCCAGTGTCAGAGGAGGCAAGCTGGGCACGAGCAGCCATCTCTGCTGTGACCAGATGGAAGGCGGGGTGGCGGCCAGCTGCCGCATGCTTGCTCGCGGCCATGCTCGCACCGCTATGACGAACTGGTTCTCTCACAAGCTGCGGGCAAAACCTGGCTCTTTCTTCTTCAAGTTACTCCGTTTTAGCACAGTGATGAGAGAAGTCATGAATCCACATGGGCTAGTGTCTTTCTGTTGCTAGTGACTTTCAATGCACAATAAGTAACACACATACACACACACACAAAACTTACGTTATTTTTTCATTTCATGTCTTTGGTGTCATTAAAAAAATGACTATGAAATTCTAATAAGGTCTTCCCTTGTTTTCTTGTTTCATGGTTCTTAGATCCATCTTAGCCCTAATTGCTGTTTATTATTTTACTTTATGTGTGTTTTGCTTGCATGTGTGTCTGGGTACTGTGTGGAAGTCATTAGGTATGAGGTCCCCTGGAACTGCAGTTACCATGTGGGTGCTGGGAATCAAACCTGGGTCCTCTGCAAGAGCAGTCAGTGCTCCTCTCCGCTGAGCCATCTTTCTGCCCCCTTAGCTCTTTGTGTGGCTGACGTGACACTCCATCAATCCAGCTTCTTCCACATGCATATGTCCTCCAGGACCAGAAGGGCCCCAGCCTTGTGAACTAGGCAGCCTCTGCTGGGACTGACTGCCCCGTCGGTCCTTTATGCTCATTCTACGGGTCTGTTTCCTCTCAAGAACCCTAATAGCTACACAGAAGTAATCAATGCATGCTGTGCCCCGCTCCCTTATTTTTCCTGAAAGTATTTTAGTGGATCCCTTTGGATTTCTAATATGTGAGATCCTATCTGCAAGTGGAGATCATTTTACTTATCAAACATGGATGTTTTTCATTCTTCTTCCCTAACTTCCTGGCTAGAGTTTCTAGCACTCGGTGGACTAGATATCAGTGCCCTGCCACCCTGTTCTCGGCCCAGGGCCTCGCGCTCGGTGGCTGTTCATTTATGACCCTGTTAGGTTGTTTTTATATTCCTCATTTGCTGACTACCAGAAAGTGCTGAATTTTGTACACAGAGTTTTCCTTCTCAGAGATGGTCAGATTGGGTGATCGGGTGCAGGGTGTGAGTTACCGCACGAGGTGCACAGGAGCTGCTCCTTTTAAAATATGAAGGAAACAAACTGGAGCCAGCAAGGCTGGAATACTAGAGACTTGTGTTTAGTCTGTGTCCTTCATTTTAGTTCTGGCTATTGCTCAGCCTTAACCTGATGGACTGTCCGTGAGCACTGAGTACCAGACCAGATACAGGGGGGCGAATCCCCTCTTTGATGTGGGGATAATTTCATTTCTCTCCTTTAAAAAAATTTTGGTTTTTCCAAGATAGGCTTTCTCTGTATAGCCATGGTTGTCTTGGAATTCACTATGTAGACCAGTCTGGCCTCGAACTCAGAAATCTGCCTGCTTCTGCCTCCCAAGTGCTGGGATTATAGACATGACCCAAGGACTCTCTCTTAAGGAGAGTCCGAATTATAACTCTGCTGCCTAGCCTAGTATATATATGAAATTGAAAATCAGTTCTTAAAGTCTTTAAAACTTATTATTAGACATGTAGATATAATGGGGGAGAACACACGTGGCCAGAGGACAATTAAACAATTAAAGTCTCTTTATATTCCATAAAATATTACAGAAAAGTTTATTTGTGTTTATTCCTGTCAGTTCTCCACATGGATCCCAGGGACTGGACTCAGGTCGCCAAGCTCACGCAGCAAGTACATGGCAGTCTGAGGCATCTCACCCCCCACCCCAACATAGTATTCTTATTTGGGAATTCCATGTGATACATCCTGAGCACACATGCTTCCCATAAACCACACCAAGTCCAATTTGTGCTGCCCATATACTCACTGGAGCATGGTCAAATTCCTGGTAGCTAGTTTAGAAAGCTTCATTCTCTCTCCCCTGCCACACTACCCACACCATCAGAAGCCACCAACTGTGAAGAGCTACCCATCTGTTTTCAAGCTTCCTCAGCAGGACTCTGGGTGCATGTGCTCCCTTCACTCTTTCCGGTGTTCTGAAGGTTTGGGCTTATTGCTTCGTGGCCCCACAGAGGACTCTGGATGCTAAGTGCACACACGTGACGTTTCATGTCTTTCAGAGGCCTGGTGAAAACGTGCCGAGGACATACTCTCTTTTACTCGGAATCTGTTGTGTGGATGCGTAGTCAGGTGGCCTCTCCTGAGCGTGCTGAGTCTTCAGCTGCTCTTTCCACACCCGTTTGGGGTCACATCTCTTAGATCTTTGTCTCCTGTCCCTCAGACTTGGGAACTGTGTTGTCATAGCTGGCAGTTAGTCTGACACCATCTGTGTATTCTGTCCACTGCTGCCCTGGACTTCCGACTGAAGCCCCCTCTTTACTGCCGCCGCCGCCGTGGTCTGTGAACCACTTTCCTGGCACTCGCCTTCCCTCGGTTCTCTGAGCATCTCCGAGGTGACAGTGACAGTGTTGGTGCACGATGTATGTAATCACCCTCAGGAGCGTCTGCTGGTTTACCTCTTCCTGTAAATGGAACACTTTTTGTTCTCTTCCTGTCCATCTGCTCACAGTGGCCAGAACGGTGACTCCGATTTCCCAAGGTTTGTTGCTGCTCCTGTTCTGATAGTTGCATGCTAGCTGCGTTTGGGTGGATCAGCCTGAAATGGCACCTACAGGGCCTTTCAAGTCTGTTCTGGGCCTTTCCTTGGGCATGTCCAGTAACCTTCCCAAACAGAAAGCCATCTTTTAATGTCTGAGTTTTCAGCCTCTGGATTCCCAATGGGGAAGAGAAGAATGGAGGGAAGGGGTAGAAAAAAAAATGCCGAGCCTCACACCCCTGGAAATCTAGTGCCATGGAAGCCATGGCGCAGCTCCAGTGTCACAAGTTATCTCAAACAGTCCCTAAGTAGTTATGTCTGGCAGATTCTACCAGTATAGCTGTCAAGGAGCAAAGAGACTAACTACTGGTCTATCCAGTCCTAATTTTTCCAGAATGCTCAGTGTTCTAGCTCCCCTGAAAGCTAAACCTACAAAGTGTATCTCAACTTTCAGGACAGAGAGAAAAAGTCAAAGAACCGGTTTCTGTTCTTGGGCACTTATGATCCTCCCCACTTCACCCTCCTTTCCCACATCCCGCCCAGTCATGACCAGCAGTGCAGGGACTATCAGACGTACGAGGACTCTGATCCTGGGCCAGCATCCACCTTTCCACTTAGGGCAATCCAGAGTAATTGGAGTACAGTCCTGAGTTACAGAAACACAGAGCTTGTTTAAAATGCCCATGCGCGTTTTATTAATAAAAACTAACAGTGCTTAGTTAAACAAGTCAAACAATTAAAGTCTCTTTATATTCCATAAAATATTACAGAAAAGTTTATTTGTGTTTCAATAAAAAGACCGTCATTTTGGAACAGGCAGCTAAGGGTGACTGTGCAGTTAACGGGGTCTTGTGAATACATTTTTAAGAGACTATTGCCTGTCCTTAGATTCCTTTTTCTTTTTATAAAAAAAGAACTATTAAAAATGATTGACAAATTTTGAGTTAAAAAACTGTTAAAACATTCTCTATGTTTAATTTCAACTTTATAATAGATTACAGGAAGATGCTTATGAAACAAATACAACATTTGTTTCAGTACACGTCTTTAAATGATAGACTTATAAGTATGTAAACAACTATATAATAAAAAGTTTCCAAACGTAGCCTGTAAGAAATCAGGCAAATTTACCATAAGCAAACTTTCTAGACGATTTCCATAGCTGCACCAGCGTGGCAG
This sequence comes from Apodemus sylvaticus, assembly GCF_947179515.1. Classification (NCBI taxonomy): domain Eukaryota; kingdom Metazoa; phylum Chordata; class Mammalia; order Rodentia; family Muridae; genus Apodemus; species Apodemus sylvaticus. Next base: position 9,062,975 of record NC_067489.1, on the reverse strand, counting down.
TGAACTTCTTCCAAACAAAAACAAAACAAGAAAATCTACTTTGCAATTTGTTGCTGCAATAGAGAAAAGGTGTACAGACTTGATGGAATTCTGGCAGTCAATATAATTTAAGGAAAAATAGTCATAATAAGACGTATGGCGCTTAAAGTCTAACAGGCAGAGCTTTGCTATTGGTTTGGTTCTTTGGACACTGCATGATTTAACCAATGGAAGAATTCATCCTAAAGCCTGTGTCCACCACCTGGGTGCTGGACACAGGAGGCGGGGCAGCACTTAGCATTGTCACTGGTGTGGGCGCAGTACAGTTTCCTCAGCAAACCCAGCAACAACTGTTGAGGGGCAAATAAGCTTCAAACTCAAAGAAAGGAAAGAAAGAAAGGAAAGAAAAAAGAAAGAAAGAAGAGAGAGAAGCCATAAAATCCTAACAGGTAGATGCAGGCTCTGCATCAGCACGCTGGCTTCACACACATGCGCAGCTAGGCTCACACTGCGGCACACTCCATCCTTGGAGCTGCATATCTAACTCCCAAACTCGTGGGTATCTTCTCAGGAGTAGGCCAAGAAGAACAGAAAGCCCACTTTCTTTTCTCTACACGTTTTCCTGAAGCTGATTCGAGGAAGAGGGGTCTACAGGTTGAGTAATCAATCTTCCTCGTCGTTCTCATTAAAGTCATCATCGTCGTCATCATCCTCCCCAACGTAGGACACTGGGGTCTCGACCCTGGAGCCGCTGTACTGAGACCCATTGGAGCTCGTGGCCAGCATCCCATCTGCACCATTGCTCAAATCACTGCAAAGATAGGCCAGTCAGTGGGGAAGCCTGCTCTGTCCAGCCCAAGAACCAGGACAGGACCCTAAGGGGTAGTTTGGTTTTCTTTTTTTTTTTTTTTTAAATTACAGCATAAAAAGGGAAAAGTTCACCATCTGCAATATTAAAACCATAACCTGTAATGAGCTTCACTCTGAGACCAATTCTTTAAAAACCTGGTACAGCATAGTGTCTGGTCACCAGAACTCACAAAAGATCCCTGAGATACAAAGGGAAACAGCATACACGGACATGTGCACTAGGGCACTATGAATCAGCACACACACTTGCACACGCCACATCCCTAGTCTCTGTCATGTACACACTCTATAGCAACACGGGTCAGGACCGGGAACTACTAGGTGGCATCATTAAGTCTTTAGCACAGGCTGGGCTGCTGGCACCCTCCTAGCATTCAGGACCTGACAATTAATGTAAAGCCACAACTACTCAGCCTAATGTTTTTACTAGAACTTATCAGCACTGTGCGATAGCACTACCAAGTACTGGGCTCGCAGATGGGGCAACTACACAAGAACAGTCGAGGCTACAGCTGCTCTTTGGCTGTTCCTGTAACCATAGCTACATGTGTGTTAAACACAACACCAATGCTATCACTCCTCATAAGAGTCAACGTTTTCTCACTGTGAGACGTGGGCAGCCAGAAAAGTTTATTCCATAAACAGAGCCAACCGTGGTGGTCACCCAAGGGGCTCAATGGGCAAAAGCACTTGCCTCACAAGCCTGGAAACCTACGTCTGTGATGCTCAGAACCCACACAAAAGTGAAAGAAACAACTTCACAAGATGTCTTTTGGCCTCTACATATGCCCAATATGTGCGTGTACGAGCATAAACACACACACACACTTTAAAAACAAGGAGAAAATATTTAAAAAATACTCTACTTTAAAAAACAACCCCAAACCCCATAAGCACACTCACACTCAGCTCAGACTTCAGAACAAGAGAAAAGCTGATCTCTGAGAAAGCTGGGAAGTTCACAAGCTGTCTGCCCCTCAAGGGCACACGGATCACTCGGTCACCACCAACCCCGTGGTGTTCACATCAGAGCCTCGGTGTTCATTTACACGATAGCCTCAAATGGTCCAGCAACATCTACAGTTATTAACTTAATTCTAAAATTTAAATTTTTTTCTTACAAATAAGTAACCTTAACTAGACTGTATCTATCAACATGCCAATACAATTATTTCATCGTTCATACTCATTGTAAAGACCAGCTTAGGTCTATGATACTCATCTTCTGAAATAGGCCAAATGGTAACTGATATGCTTTTGTTTTTAAATAGTAAATAAAGGTCCTCCAATAACACAGAAAGTAAAAAGATGCAATAAAATACAAAGCACAGGGCATAGGAGAGGGCATAGTCATTACAGTGCCCTGTTCTCACGGGGATCTGAACTTAGATCATTAGCACCCACATCTAAGTCAGGCTTGCTGATGCCGGAGGGACGGCGAGAGGTGAATAGAGCAGAGGTTCAGAGCAGTGGCTGTCTGGCAGAGGACCACAGTTCAATTCCCAGGACTGACATGACAGCTCACAAGTCTGTAACTCCAGTTTCAACGACCTAACACCCTCCTATGGCTTCCACAGGTACCTGATACACACGTGGTATGCAAACATACATGTAGACAAAACACTAATACACTACACTGCACAAATTTAAATACGTATTTTTAAAAGCTACAGTTGGCAGTATCTTCCCATTATCTAGAACCAGAAAGCCAGAGGAAACCTGCTCAACCAGTTTAGCCAATCAGTGAGAAACACTGTTTCACTCACTCACACACACACACACACACACACACACACACCACTACCACCACCACCAAACACCACCACCACCACCAAACACCACCACCACCACCAAACACCACCACCACCACCACCACCAAACACCACCACCACCACCACCACCACCAAACACCACCAAACACCACCAAACACCACCACCACCACCACCACCACCACCACCACCACCACCACCACCACCACCACCACCACCACACAACAACAACAAAGCAAAACAGAAAACCAGCCAAGTTGAGGAGCTATGGGCAACTAAAAGCAACTGGAAGAGAAGTCAGCTTTGTTCAGGAACGCAGGCCCAAAGAGGCCACCCAAGACCAACGGATGCCCTGCACACATAGACAACACAACACTGACTGCATACACAGACAACTCTGCACAGGCTTACAGAGAGGGAGCGAGAGCAGAGGAGGAGGGAGGAGAAGGGAGGAGGAGGGAGGAGGAGGAGGCAGCAGCAGTGACAGTGAGAACAGGGAGTTGAAGGAGGGAATGAGAGTGGATTTGGTCACAATACATTACATGAGTGTGTGAATATTGAACAAAACACTTTTAAAACTAAACTGTAAGCCGGGCAGTGGTGGCACACACCTGTAATCCCAGCACTCTGAGTGGCAGAGGCAGGCGGATTTCTGAGTTCCAGGCCAGCCTGGTCTACAGAGTGAGTTCCAGGACAGCCAGGGCTACACAGAGAAACCCTGTCTCAAAACAAAACAAATCCAATAAACAAACAAACAAACAAACAAACAAACAAACTGTAAAGGAGACTGAGGCAAAGGAATGGGAAGACCTGGCCTGGCTGTGGAGTGAGGTTGTTTTAATTAAAAAATAAAAACAGGCTAAGTAAGAAGACTTGCTAGGCTGCCCTGATGACCTGACCTGAGTCCCACTCAAAGATCCACACTCAGAGTGAGGTCGTCCTCTCAACTCCACGCACACACAGACAGCATGTGCACACCCACATGCACATCACATGTCTAACAAGTTGTACAAACTTGGCCAAAAGCACTTTCCACACAAGCCTAGAGACTGAAGTTTGCTCCTTGGAATCATGTAAAGGTGGGAGAGAACTGCATGCACGCACGCACGCACGCACGCACGCACGCACGCACGCGCCTCTTCTGACCTCCATACTTGCCCACATACATCACACACAAATAGTTACATTAAATAAAAGATTTCTTTAAAAATGTGAAGTGTATAGAAGCAGAAAATAAAACTGTATACATACTGTATCATGAGATACATTTTAAGAAAATGATTAAAGAGGCATTAAAAACAAAATGAAACCAGTCACGTGCTGTACACCGTTAATTCCAGCACTAGCGAGGCAGAGTGTGAGGCCAGCCTGGTCTACAAAGCAAGCTCCAGGACTGTCTGGGCTACAGAGAGAAATCCTGTCTCAAAAAACCAAACCAAACCAAACCCTTGTCACTCTCCCTGCTGACGACAGTGGAACACAGGCAGGTCTGCCCCCACCTTACTATGTAACGCATTTTCAAACGTGAAAACCATGAATTGCTTAACTGGGGATCATTTTATGGGGGACACGCACTGTGTGTGCCCTTGCCTGGGCAGATAGGTCTCTGGGCCACGCTCAGTCCACCCGATCTGAAACCCTACTGACTGCCCCACCCCCAGCTGCTGTCACCTGGCAGAAAGCCTTGTGCCATTGGATGTAGAACCTGCCGTCGTGACGAATACTCCGCCAATGGATCCCTGAGCCATTTCTGGGAAGAGACAGAAGCAGACAGTAATAATAAAACCGAGCAGTCAGGTGTGGCGGAGCCTGCCTTATAACCCATCACCTGTGAGGCAGACCTCTGAGCTCCGGGCCTGCCAGAGGCAGAGAGCAAACAAAACTCCCGAGATCCAGCATATGAGAAACAAGCCTGCATGAGTAGACTCCTCCTGGGGGAGCTCTGCGGACACCCTCCAGCTTGCTCTCCCTGCTGTGTGAGAACCGGGGGTGGCTGGTCCCCTCGGGAGCTTCCCTGTGCTGCTCCGAGGGCCAGCACCACCAGAGGGTGAACCGGGGACTAAGAGCATGAATGTGCAGTGTGCCACCTTCCACCTCAGACTCACGCAGACTCAAGGCAGAGCCCAGGCCAGGTCCCAGGCCTACAACTGCTGCAGGAAGGCCAAGGTGCAGGCAATGCCTTACACAGGACAGGACAGATGCTCATGCAATCTGAGACAGCTTCAAAAAGCAAGCAGACATCATGCATTTTTGACCATTGAACAGGACCTTTCATGACTCATCACAAGGCCAGTGTAACCTGATGACTCAGCAAAGTCCCCAAAGTAGAAGACCAGGAAACTGACAGGCCTGCCCCATGCTGTCCTGACTGCTGGGTTCTAAGGACCAAGTGATGGCCTTGGAAGGGCACCAGGCCTGTCACCTCCTATCCCCACTCAGTAGAGATCTTACCCCATGACAGTTTCATCATGCCACACATGCTACTCATGGAGCCCAACAAGCAAGGGGACAGATGTTCAGCCCAACCTCAGCAGACACCCAGGCACTAGGGATAGACTGGGCCACAGCATGGCCAGCCACAGGGCACAACTGACCTGTCACGTATGGTTCTAGAGCTTTTGGTACCAAACTCCTCGCCACCTTGAGGTCTTCAGCAGAGCAGTTGCCCGACTCCAGCCCGCACGCCATGCCCATACGCTTGAGCACCTCAATGTCATCATGGATTTCAAACGTGTTGTCAAAGTTAAACAGATACTCAAATCTGTTGGGGAAAGGCACTGTGAAGATATATGGCCTCCAAGAGCAGGCAGTAAGCCCTGTGGGTGGGACCCAGGAATCCATCCGCCTTTCCCCCAAGCCCCCCATCCCAGACCCTATAACTCAATTTCTCTACAGCAGTTCAAACTAGGGAGTGAAAGACATGCCACTGCATAGTTCTACGGCCTGTCCTGCTATGGTCGTGGCCTCTCTGCCTGCACAGGGCACATGTTCTAGGACCACCAGAGAGAACTGCTGTTAGTAAGCAGCCTAGACAGAAACCCTGATAACAAAGTATCTATTTCTTCCCCTGAGGAGCCACATTTAGAGGGCTCACTGAGGACCCACTTGTCATTGGAGATGCTGCAGTCAATGACTGTCTTCCTGCTGGTGTTGACAATGATGAAGGGCAAGTGGATGACAGAGTTGGGGGGAGGCGGCCTGCGGGCCTGCTGCTCGGCTTGGCGATTTCTCTGCACCAAGTTCTTGAAGGCGATTTGCTGAAAAAGACCAACACAGCCCCCCTAGTAATACGATCCCTTCCTTCCAGAAGATATAGGAACCTGGGTATGAGATCGCCCTGTAGCAGCCTGCGATGTGCTCACAGCCTATGGGGGACAAGGAGCACAGCAAAGCAGTCACACGAATGACCTGCTGGAGGACACTCAGTCCCAAGTTAATCCCTTAGCGCACGAAGGACCTCTCTGCAGTTCTGAAGTGATGAAGTCTTGGAGTCTACATGGACACAAGGCTCTGATCTAACCCTGGCAACCCCACTCCTCCCTCCTACAGCGGAGGTGCTCATAACGACACAGGCAACTAACTACACAGTAGGAGCCCTCGTCTCCAGCCCGTGGTGGGCAAGTGAGGGCAGGAGAGGGGGAGTGTGCTGAGCCACCAGCTTCCCAGCTCCCCTTCCCTTTGGAGCCAGGACCCCGGACCCAGACCTTGGTCCCTGAGCTGTCTCTCTCATGCCACCTTTAGGCTGCGCACACAGGGGGGAAGAACACGCCACCAAGCACTGCTCCTGCCTCCTCCTCCACTGGCCCTGACACAGGGGGGAAGAACACGCCACCAAGCACTGCTCCTGCCTCCTCCTCCATCAGCCCTGACACAGGGGAGAACACGCCACCAAGCACTGCTCCTGCCTCCACTACTCCATCAGCCCTGACACAGGGGGGGAAGAACACGCCACCAAGTACTGCTCCTGCCTCCTCCTCCATCAGCCCTGACACAGGGGAGAACACGCCACCAAGCACTGCTCCTGCCTCCTCCTCCATCAGCCCTGACACAGGGGAGAACACGCCACCAAGCACTGCTCCTGCCTCCTCCTCCACTGGCCCTGACACAGGGGGGAAGAACACGCCACCAAGCACTGCTCCTGCCTCCACTACTCCATCGGCCCTGACACAGGGGGGAAGAACACGCCACCAAGCACTGCTCCTGCCTCCTCCTCCATCGGCCCTGATCACTAGGCACCTTGGATACTACGGTCATCTCAGGCTGGTGGCCAGGCACCTCCATGCCCAGTACCTATGCCTTCTGCAAGGTCCTCGCACATCTCAGTCTGCTCTGCCATGAGTCCTGTTCACACGATCTTCACTGACTCCCCAGGTCTCTTACTATAAGTTCAACTCCCAGGGCCACTTGACATGAACACAGACAACCACCATGCTTTCCCTGGGCAGTAACTGTAAAGACCAACATCTACAGAGTCCATGACCTGCCTGGTGCAGGCTTAAAATTCCCTTGGATGTCAGAGTCAAGCCTCTCTTTGCACAAGGCCTGTGCGTCCAACATACTAGATTTGTTTCTAGGGGGAAGGCGAAGGTGCTCAGAAAGGCCGTACCTGCAGGATGAGCTCCTGGAGCTGTGACTGCTTCTGTTTGATCCTCTCCAGTCTCCGCTGCCTCTCTACCTGCAGACGGAGCAGTGAGGAGGGGCGCTCATCAGCACATACACCGACAAAGCCATCCTGCCAGGCCCATAGGCACTTTCACCAAGAGCACAGCCATAGTGCAACTGACAGACCAGACAGAGCTGAACTCCGATGAAGGCCAGTGTTCAAAGCTCTGATCCTCCCCCACCCCATCCCAGCCCACCTCACCCCACAGAGCCAGAAGTAGAACCTGTCTTGTAACAGGGACTACGAAATGCACAGGGACCCTCATCACATCCACTCAGCCACCTGGTTTACCCTCTCCAGTGACCCAGGACAACGGAAGCCCGCTTAGGCAGTGCACCTCTAAGTTCTGGCATTCCTGAGCTGAGTTGGTGGGCAGGCCGATCCATTTGATCTCCTTCTTCTCCTTGGAGATGATGTTCATGGCCATCAGCACATTTAAGGCATCGTAGACACGCCGCCGGATGTTCTTCTGGTCATAAGCCTAGAAGACAGAGCAACAGCCTTCCTGGTGATCCAATGGCTTGGAAACTCACACCTGAGGATCGTACCGCAAGCATGTCCCAAGGGCATGTTCCTGGACACACGGGTCCTGCAACTCAAGCCCCATGCACTGCCAGGACACTTACGGATTCGTTTGGTAGGATGTGGTTGTCAGCGGCACTGAACTCTGCCACCAGCTCGTCAGCCACCTCATTGTAGGAGGTTGTCCCTTTCCGCTGCACCTTCTCGCACACCTTCATGGAGAAATGCCGCAGGCCCTTGCCATTCTTCTCGCCTTTCCTGTTCCGCTTCCTTTCAAACATCAGAAAAACAGACACTATTAGTCACGGAAGCCAGACGTAAAGATGTAAAGGCTTTCAGAGAAAAGGCCTAAGGCCACAGAGGCCCATTTTTCCCACAGCCCCACCTCAGGCAGCAGGGACTCTGCCCTAATATATCAAGGACATTGGCAAGTATCAGTGTTTCTCAGGTCAGAAAAAGAACATGTATGAGGCCAGTTCACACACCTGTGCCTTTAAATGTCAGGGAAGATGGACAGACATCCGAAGGGCAGAAATCAGCATGGGTCTGATCCGGACCACACACTAGGCGCCACTGTTCTAAAGGCGTCTGCTGGCATCAGAGCATGGCACATTTAGTGTAAACTTAGGGATGTTCAGGGGTAATTTTGGCAAGCTCCCATGACATAAGGCTAAAGCTTAGACTGACAGACGTGTCAAATGGAAACCGTGGTGCAAGCTTGGGGTCAGGGGCACACCAAATGTGTCACCCTCACTAATCACACCTGGAACAGAGTCACTAAGTTTCTCTGGAGAGTTTTGGGTACTGAAGCAAGAGATACATGTTTTCACAAGAGTGTGTTTTTAAACCACAGTATGACACACTGGTGATCTTTAAAGAGAATCACATCACTTCTACATCTGCTACCATCTCAGTGGCAGTACAGCCCTGGAGGGACAGACCATGCACAGAATGGAGCCCTGATATCGGACCTGGTAGAAATCTAGTAGAGATCAGATCTTCTGGAACTTTCTAAGTGTTTGTGTCATATTAGCGGCCATTGTTCTCTCTGTGGCCCAGTCAGAGATAAGATGGGAGCTTTGAACTTTCTCTGCTCAGGTACCCCAATACAGACCATGTGACACATGGCCAGAGGAAAAGGGACATTCTCAGCAGCTGCCATCCTAGGGCGGGGGTGCTCACCCAGCAGACCAAGGTGAGGAGTCAGACGTCTGGTTCTGGGACACAAAGTGAGTGTTGGGGGTGTGTGGGCTTCCTACCACAATAGTGTTGGATGCTGCGGGTCTCTGAGGCGTGCCAATCACCTACAGTCAAAAGAGAATTCAGAACAATCAGACACGTCTCCATTACAGGACCACTGCTTCCTTCTGCAGCCACTGAGGCCTTGTCAGCAGCAGTGAGAAACCGGCAGGAAGCACACGCCCCAAGGCAGCGACACAGAGAGCCAGTGTCACTACCAATCAGCTCAGACACCCATACACCTAAAAGAACACCAAAGTTTCAACCAGCTGGGCAAGCTTGGGAAGACAGAGCAGGCCACAGCGCAGGAGCTACAAAGGCCTCCCATGGCAAAGAACACTGAGTAGTACACCAAGCAGGCACTTATTGATAGCTAGGATTAATAACAGGACATTTACACATTTCTGATTTGTTTCCTCCTCTTAATGAGCCAGACAAGGTTAAAACTGCCCCTCTAAAGTATGAAAGTTACCCCCCCAAAAAAGAAAGCTTACAGAACAAATGTAACCCTGCGACAGACCAGGTACCTCTTCCAGCTCCCAAGTGGCACCACCCTCTGTCCAAGAGGAAATGGTACTTGACTGTCCTGTCAGGAATACCTTTTTCTACTGTCTATGAGGGACCCCAGGATCCAAAGATCATCAGGACAAGAAAGGGACAGGCGGCTATGTTGGGAACACAGTCAGCAACAGTTCACCCGACCAGGTGGTGGCTCTTGGTCAGGTAGCCAGTTCCACGAGAGCAGAGAGAGCCGACGAGGCGACCGCTCTTATAGCGATGTCTTTGCTGTCCTTTGGGAAGAGGGCGACTGTTTTGGTTCCCTCAGTTAACACACAAACCTGTTCTTCTGGAGACAGACAACTGTCCTGTTCTGACGATGAATGTCTCAATGTCAAAAATATTGCTACATACATAACTCTAAATCAAAAAGACCTCTGGCAAATCCCAAACTACAAAGTACTTCAATGATCAAATTCTTATGGGGATATCCCCGGGGGAACTGAACTGAGGTCCTGGATCCACAGTATCCTCCTCCTCTGCCCAGTGAAGGTGTGGGTACACTTTGGGAGCACTAGGCCACACAAGAAGTGAAGTTCATCTTAGCTGACTCTCTCAGGTGGGAATGGGGAGCCCCTCCCCACCCCACAGACAGTAAGAGCTTCACATTCCAGTACTGCTTGTCAGCCAGTCACATCCACACATCCCACACCAGCATGAAGGCTGCACAAAAGGTTCTGGAGCTCATGGGCGACCTCAGTCTACTCTGAAGCACCAAAACCACCACCCCTGAGAAGACGCCCAGCAAGCCTGCATCCTGCAGCTGTGCATGTACACAAGGGCACTGGGGCGGCTTTACCCACTGACCACGCAGAGGTGCCAAATGACTGATCTGAAGACTCACTTGCTCCCACACAGCACTTGTTGATATGCTGTGCCCAGAAGGGCCAGGTGGCCAACAGGCAGCCTCGCTCCTCACTGAGACTGACATCCATCAGGACACACACTACACAGTGAGCTCCCAACCCTCAGGCACACGCATCTTCTCTGTGGACTGACAACAGACAGGAGGAGAATGGTGCATGCAGGAGCTACCTACCTGGCCCCTGCGCCCTAGCCGCCATACACTTAAGGCTCCCCCTTCACGCACCGCATGGTTGGCATACACTCAGCCCGGTGTGCCCATGGCTGTCTACACATGCCGCCCTTCATGTGCACATGCTCAGCAAAAACAAAGTTCAACTGCAGCACTGGGAGGCCACGGAGGCAAGAAAAGAAAATGAGAAACCACCCAAGGAAACATGAGCACGTGGATGGAAAGGAGGAAAAGGCACGAGGAGAGTCGGGTGCCCAGGCCTCAAGGAGACAGAGGAAAACTAGGTTGTAAAGTAGCAACTCCCTGATGGCATGGCCAGATACAGAGGCTACAGACAAAGCCCTGGGGAGCATAGCCACGCTGGCAGGAAGTGGGTCCCATTCCATCTGTACCCGACACTGGGGAAAAGGGCCATAGTACCCTTGGTGTGCTCATGTCCTACCATCTGCACACACGTAGGGACACATGTAGGGCGCATGCAGAAGTTCCCAGGGACACTGGCCCTTCAGACACCACATAGCTACTTCTAGGTTCTCTGGTTGCTATTCCTCGGGGTAATCCCTGATTCACATGAAGAAAAAGAGGCCAGGTCACAAGCAGAGCTTTTCCTATGGTCACTACTGCTGGGACTGAGACTGGTTCAAACCTGTCTTCTAGACGCAGAGTGCCAGCAAGGTCCAGCAAGCCACATGACCGCTGAGTGGCATATGCTGAGGACTGAACCAGACTGGGAGATCCAGGTGAAGCCAGCACGGGATCTCAGAGGGCTCACACCACCCCAGCCCCTCTCCAGCTTTCAAGCAAGTCCAGGCGTCCTGCTGATCCGTCCTTGCCTTGCTAAGGATGGAACCCACAGGATCCCACATGCTAGACAAGCATTCTGTCAACAAGCAACACCCAATACCCAAACAAAAGGTCTTCCAAAACAAGTCTCCTCTCAAGCCTTCCTAAGGATTCATTTTGCACCTTAATTTCAAATGATAAAAGCTGACCATTCTTGTACACTGCATGATGCTACTAGTTACACCAAATAAAAAATTTAATGACAAAAGCAAACTACAAATTTAGAAAGGTTCAGGGAAGAGAAAATGCTAAAAGGAAGGCTAGATAGGCTTTACCATGAAGCCACAGGCAGAGCCCAAAGAGTGCAAACCAGCAAGGCAGACACCTCTGTGCTTAACAGAGACATCTGTCAAAGCTTCAATACTACACACCCAACCCTCCTAACAGCCTAGTCCAAGAGTCTCTGGTGAGCAAGCGCCAGGGACCCAGCATCTGCCCAGGTCACACACCGCATACACACAATATTTAACTATCATCTCCAGTTACAGTCAGTTACAGTCAGTCCAGCCATCTCCTCAAACCTCTGAGATATAAAACAGTTTAAGGGTCCTTGGCACATGCCAGGCTGAGGACAGGTGAGGTCCTAGGTTTACTCCTAGAACCACCAAATAAAAAAAAAAACCAAGGAAGTGCTGGCAGCACGTAAGCCCTGACCCACTACAGAGCAAGCACAAACAGTAATCAGCACACCCTCCAACCAAGTTCAATCCCACAGATGCTGACTTTCAGATCAATAAAGTTTAAACAGTAAGAACAGTTTCTTCTCAATTCACCCACAGGGTTGCAGGGTCCTTAGAGCCCAGAGCCCTCACCACAGCCATGACACTTAAAACTCCAGGGCTCAAAGGTATGATGACACATACCCTTAATCCTGACGCTCAGGAGGAGGGGGGAGGCAAGAAATCAACCTCCAGGAATTCAAGACCAGCTTGATTTATACAAAATGATTTTCAAGCCAGCCAGTGGTACATGACACCTCATCTCAAGTAAAACAAACAAACAAACATCATGAAGGACTTGAAAGATGGTTCACTGGTTACGGGCACTTGCTATGCTTGCCAAGAACCTAGGTTTAATTTTCAATAACCTACATGGGGACTCCCAGGCACCTACAACTCCAGTGCCAGGAGATATGATGCCCTCCTCTGAGCTCCATGGGGACCCAGCACACACGCAGTGCACATGTACAATGCAGGCACAACACTCGGACAGAGAAATTTTAAATGAAAAACTGCAGTGCCCAGACTCCACTGACAAGAGGCAGTGAATGTGAATGCTGCACATGAAATGGAGGCGGGTGCCCGGATGATCGGAACACTAGTGATATGGTATGACCGCTCTCTCTGTAGAGCCCGACTGCACTGCAGAGATGCCCCAACAACAGGGGCAAAAGCACAGCAGATAAGAGCCATCTGGGGACACCTATGAAAGGCAGCAGAGGGGTTTGTGATAAAGCCACCTGCCACGAAGCCTAACCACCAAGTCCATTCCCCAGAACAGACAAGATGGAGGAAAAGGAATTCCTGCAAGCTGTCCTCTGACCTCCACGAGTGTTCACTTAATATATAAAAATCAGAACAAAACATAAAGTATATTCTAAAAATGTTAAGCTACAGAGTCCTAAGGCCCCATGATTACTTGAGGGTCTTCAGGCCATCCTCACAAGACATGAGGCAGGTGCGTGCAAGACACCGTGGCAACGTCAGCATGTGGGCAGGGAGGCCCGAGGTCACTAAGCTTCAGGCTTCCCAGGAGAAGCCAGAACATCTATCTAGAGGTTGGGGGAGGGAAACCCAGAACAAAGTCACTGGATGAAAGACAAAAATCTGTCCACTACTAGGTAGCTGTGCTAAGACACCACTGACTAAAGCTCCAGAGACAAGTAAGCCCACTGCAGTCACACTAAGGGAGGCTGCAAGGCTCTACAGGAACTCATCTTTAATACATTATTCGATGAAGAAAGGGGCTCGGTGCTGGATCCTTCCTGTGGTCACAGCTACACAGCCACACCCTTCTTCCAACCCATCACAGCTAGGAGACAGGGGCTATAGAGAAAAGGCCACAGAGCTGGCAACTGAAGCCATGGAGTGGACAGCTGCTCAGGCCTTGGGATGTCCTCCTTCGTCCACCAGGTTTCTGCTGTGTGTTCAGGGGCCTCAGATACCCTGACACAGACAGCACACTGACGACGGGGAGGCTAAACGCTGTGTGCACAACAGAAAGCACTGTGCATTTTCAGGACTCAGAACACACCGAGAGGAAAGTCACGCCTATGAGGAGCCTCCTCACGGTGCCCAGCACAGCCCACAGCAGCCTGGCCGGCCCACACCCAGCCCATCTGTGCTCAGACCTGAGGCTCACGCTTTTTACCACTTACCACTTGCTGTGTGATATTGACATTGGACTGTCCGAAGGTTTTTGGCAAAAGCTGCTTTCCAAGTGTGTTCACTGTGGATGGGTGCACAGCTACAAGAGATACCACACCTGGAACACAATGACACGGGTTAAGAGTCAAACTGCTTCTCTGAGCTGAGGTTAGAAGGGGCAGTTCCAGGAAGACAGTGTGTCTATCAAGAACTCAACTTCCCTAGTTTTGATTTATAGACCTATGGCTCAGTCACAAATGTCCCATCCCTAAACTTGGTCCTGAGCCCTCCTCTAGTTCCCTCTCTGGGGCACTGGCTAAGGAAGGTCCTAGGCCTGGGGACCAGGGTCCACTCTACAGTAGGCACCAACTAGCCACTGAACCTCCCCAGTGGCTGTCTACAAGATGAAATGGCCAATTCTTTGCTTTAATGTGGCAAAATAAAGTAGATCACCTAATGTGTTTTCCTCACAAAGCCTGACACGCGGAATCCCCAGGGAAGGTTGATTTTTCAGCTATAAGAGAAAAGTCAGACCATGGCCTGAAGCTACTCTCACTTTAAAAAGTGTCTCAATATAAAACATATTATAAAGACCTTTCAGAGAAAAATGCTTTTAAATATAGCTGTATGAATTGCTAAAATCCAGAGAAAGATACCAAATATTGCATTCATATTTTTGCCATTGTAAACCACAGCCTTATCTCTCTGCAGATTTAAGGCAGCAAATTATGAAATTGTAAAACCTGGAATTTGGCTCACCCGACCTTAGCCAAAGAATCCACAAGTGAGACTTCCTGGTTTTTGCTTGGTTTTCTTTCTGGGGTGTGCTCTAGGGCTCAAACCCGGAGCCTTGCACATGCCAAGCAAGCACACCTTCTAAAGATAACAATAGTTTTAAGTAAATGGCCCCATTATCAAAAAACTGTTCAGTTCAACGCAGACCCACCAAAACACCAACAGCATTCTGTCCAGAGCTAGAAATGCAGTTGCTGCAAGGAATCCCTGCAAGGAATCCCTAGGCAGTGGTGCCCGGCCTCAGGGACGAAGGAGCCCTAAGCTAAAGGCACAGCCACACAGTAACAGGCGGGTGCTCAGACCAGTGGATCATAACACAAGACAAAGAGATAAATCCAAGGGGCCACGGACACTTATTTTTCAACAAAAAAAAAAAAATCACCAAACTCTACACTATAGAAAAGGCAGCTCCCCAAAAGCGCTATGAAAGCCGCATCTCGGTGTGCAAAGGACTGAAGCAGAATCACTCTGCACTAAAGTCCCTCAAAGTGCACTAACCACCTTAGGTCAGTGCAAGCCTCAAGCTGTGAGCATGCACGATGAAAACGGGATGACAGCTACAGGGGCAGGCAAGGGCTTTCTAAAAAGGACTCAGACCGCGTGGGAAATCACTCTGGGATTGGATTACATGTGACTTAGAAGCTTCTTTAGAGCAGACAATCACCAGGGAAGAGAAGGCTTACAAAACTAGAGGAAATCTTTGCCGGTTACTCATCTACAAAACAAACAAACAAACAAACCAAAAAATCCTTAACAACAAAGAACAAATAAACTAATCAATAACGGAGCAAGGAGATCCCACTATTCCCACCTGAGCTGCCGGAATGGCTACTGCCAAGAAACCTGCAAGCAAGCGCAGGGGCCTGCAGGGGAAGCAAACTCACACACTGCTGGGAGAATGCAACAGACAGCCACCATGGGAAGTCAGTGTGCACAAATCAGTGTGCACTTGTGTGCGCGCACGCACGATCTCACTCACACACTCACACTTGGGCAAAACAAGACAACATCGACTAGAGGCTAGACAGGCGGCTCAGTGGGTGGCTGGCAGTACTTGCCGCCCTTAAAGAGGCCTGGATGTGATACCATCCCTCAGGGTGACTCACAACTAGCGCACAGAACTCCAGGGGATCCAAAGCCTCTTCTGGCCTCTAAAGGCAACAGGCACATAAGTGTTGCACATATGTATATGCACCCAAACACACATACATATAAAAGTTTTAAAAGTTAATGCTGGGAATATATTCCAAGGCCTTGGACACACCAGGTAAGTGTCTACTACCCAGCTTACTGTGTATTTAATCACATGTGCCTTAAGAAAACATGATGCCATGACACTCGCTCAAATATTAGAAAGTTGCCATAGTAACACAAGTCAACATACCCTTTGCCTCTCAGCCATGCTGGCTATTGCTTTAGGGACAAGAGCGCTAACACATCTCAGCAGAAATTCTACACAAAACCGTTTGGTGCTTAGAAACCTCACAGTGGGGCTGGCGAGGTGGTCAGCAATTAAGAGCACCGACTACTCTCCTGGAGGTCCTGAGTTCAAATCCCAGCAGCCCCATGGTGGCTCACAACCATCTGCAATGAGACCAGATGCCCTCTTCTGGGCTATCTGAAAACAGTGCGCTTACATATAATAAATAAGTAATCTTAAACAAAAACAAAAACTCACCTCATACTGAGTGACGACAGGCCCCTACCACACGCTCTGCCCACACCCCCATTTGCTCTCTCTCTAGCCCAATCCCAGGTAAATGGCCGTGCTTTCTCTACACTCTATTGCTGCTTCAATGCTATATAAGTGGGAGCACACAGCACCTTTCTTCTTCTGGATTACTGTCTTAGTGTAGCATCCCGCCTGCTCACCTCCACAGTGGCAAATCTCAACGTTTTTAGAACATTCAAGTCCCCAGTTTTTTATCCACTCAGCCATTGACAGATACAAGTTGTTTCTGTACCTTGTGAGCAGGACTGCAGTAGGTGGGTGTCTTCACAACAATGACCATCACTCCCTTGAGAAGAGCCCACCAGAGGAGAGGATGGATTCTGTGGCAGCTCTGTTTTTGGTCTTCCTAACATGCACAAGGGCACGGCGTGCATGCTTATTATTAGCACTGTGAGAGAACTCTAACAAGCACCTTTACTGGTTTGATCCATTTTTCACTTCCTGTTTTGCCTGCATGCCTGTGCACCACATGTGTGCAGTGCCTGAGAAGGCCAGAAGAGGGCATCCAAGTCCCTGGACCTGGAGTTGTGGATGGATGGGAGCTGATGTGTGGGTACTAAAAAGCACAGGAACTTCTGCAATAGCAGTGATCCTAACTGTGGAGCCATCTCCAGCCCTGCCCTTACCTTTTCCAGAGAATCCTACCAGGTTTGGGGACATCTCTGAGGTTCCAGTCACTAACAAAACCTCATGTTCCTCTTGGCCACCCGTGCCTCCTTCAAAGCCTACCAAAAACTATTTCACCCACTTTAAGGACACAGAATGACGCCGGTTTGTAAGGCTCTGATGGGTGCACCTACATGCTGGGCTGCTGGTGGGTACATGGAAGTCGAAGTCTAGAACATGGCTTTCTTCCTTCTGAGTCTCCAGGAACACCAACACACACACACCAACACACACACACACACACACACACACACACACACACACACACACACGCTGAGCCGAGCCTGGCAAGCGCTGGTGGTACTCCAGGAAGCCCACTCCCCCAGCTGCTAGGCCAGAGAAGATGTGCTTGTGCTAGTGCCCTGGGAAAGGAAGGAAACCGAGAACTGAGAAGCATCCACCATATTAGGAATTTCAGTGGCAGTGACACGGGTACGGAGTTCTGGAAGGGTCCCTGACAGTAAAGTGAGGTCCTCGGCAGAAGCCTGTGGGCGATTCAGAGTCACAGAGGTAAGAGGATAGTCATGGTAGCAGAGAAATCTGAAAACCCAACACCACCACAGGCTGGTAGGACGCGAGCAGCTGGAACCCACTGGCAGACAGGAAGTGTGGTGACCAACCCAGGGCCAGCATCTCCAAGACCAAGCCACCACCAGGAGCAGTGAGCGCACGCAACACACGGCATGAGAGTCTACCAAGCGCTGCGCTGCAGTCAGTCAGAAGCAGCCAGGACAGCCACACTGCCTTACTGCTCAGACTGAGCTCGGCAGTGCAAGTGCTGTGGATTTGTTGTACTTCTCTGGGGAAAGGGGTTCTGAGTCACAAAGACTGTAAAGGCCAGCCTCACGTATCTGTCTGCTGAGTCAACTCGCCCACTACTCTCTGGCACGCCAGTGTAGCAACCTCTGTAGAGACTTACACCTTTAAGTAAAACAGACAATCACAATGCTGGTAGGTCTCATTTAACCAGGTGACAGCGTTACAAGCAAGCCAGAGGCTTCCTGTATAAAGGTCTCCCTAACATTAGCATCCACACCTCCATGCAGCCCACAACCAAAACCCCTCTTCATGTGCACACATGAAGATTCCCATCTCCAATTCCCTGGTGGACGTTGACAGGAACAGCGGGACTAAAAATGTCCTTTTGCAAGGTGACATCGGTGGCCCTGAGCCTTCATTCTACAGTGCTAGGAGACCAGGGTGTGAATGGCTGGTCTGGATGAGGAAACAACAGATTACAGCTTCCCTGGGCTTAAGAGCACCAAAGCAACAACATCTCACTGGTTTCCCATCAAGGAAGAGTCCCTCTCTGAGATAGGCCCACCACTGCCTGCCAGGTTACCCATGCACAGAACTTCTGTGTACTCATGTACCTGCCCTGAAGGCCTTGAGGAGACTGTGAACCAACCATAGGGACCAGATAAGAGAACCACAGGAAGGATGTGAGAGAAGCCTGCCTTCACACACCCCAGCTTCCCCTCACCCCCGGGCCAGCTCCTGCTCACTGCTCTCTACTGTACAGGCAGTGCTGGCTATTCCAGGGATCCCGGGACAGGGCACGGTGCAGAACACCTGCCTAGTGACTGCACACACACACACACACACACACACACACACACACACACACACGCGCGCGAATAAAGAAAAGAGAGGAAAGAAAGAACAGAGGAGAGACACAAGGGGTGGAGTAGGGTGTTTCCAACATAATGCTATAAACGATACTCCAGGCTTTTTACCTCACCAACCAAGAAAACAGTGAACAGCACTGCACTCCTAGTGTTGTGCACTAGCATCTGCACGCCCAGGCTGAGAAGCAAAGGCAAAGGAACTTCCTAGTGAAGACAGCTCTTCTAGCCTCACTCCCATGGCACCTCTGGAAAGCTTACTGCTGTTCCAGCAGCACAGAACACAAGGCTCTGCATGTGCTAAAGAGGGGCAGTGTCTGGACAGCCCAGGACCAAGAATTCATACGTACTAGGAAGTGCCTGGGCTTCTCACCTCGTGGCACTATCTTTATACAAGTATGTCCCCAGGCCTCTCAGAAGCCTCCATTTTCACTGTCCTGGGCACCTGTCAGGAGTGAGGACTGCATATCTGACTTGACTGACAGACAGACAGCCATCTAGGCTTATTCTCTAGGATGGTCACCAGAAACTAAGAAGGGAAGAAGGTCTGAAGGAAAGGGGACCATCACTGTGCATTTCCCAAACATGAGAACTCCACAATAGCGTCAGCGTACAGCATCCATGACAGTGGGTTCAAGCAGCTGGTCCCGAGGTGACATGACCCTGTGGACCAGGCAGAGTGCCGGATGCCAGCTAATGCAGTGAGCACCACCTGCCCCAAGCCCATGCAGGTGCGGAACCTGTCTGTCATGGCTGACAAGCTAGGAGTCAAAGGAAGTGAACAGCTGACTGTGCCATGCAGACGCACACGCCTCACGTCCTAACCCTGCCTACAGGTCAACTTTAGCTCAAGGCCGTCTTATCACCCGTGCATGAAAAGCGTGGGAAGGGTGACCGGGCTTGGCAGACCACAGCAGAGGGAGCATCAGTCCCAGGGAAAAGAGGCTGCTGCTTCAGTTCTATCACTTGGGTGAGAAACTCTGTGCCTGAAACTTCTGAAGTCCCACTGTTCCTCGAGTGACATCCAAGTTCATTTCTTGCAAGCACAGGAGAATGGTGCCAACCATTTAAATAAGAAGCCCCCATACCTGCACCAGACACTGCCCGATCCCTACTAAACAAACAAAAAGGAACCAGCCTTGGTAGACACACAGGCCTGCACATTCCTCATGACTGAAGGTCCTCTGTGTCCCACAGAGGGGCAGGGACCATGCAGCCCTTGGATCTGGGTGTGTTAAGACTGAGGGCAAATCCTCTCACTTCTATGCCCATTCTGAGGGTTAGGAAGTCACCGGGAGAACCAGAGAGGACAAAGCAGTGGACCACTGGGGGCTGGAGACAGATGACCCCTGGGCTTCAATACATTCAGAGTATAGACCAAAGGCAATACAGGAAGCTACGTCAGGACAATCACTGTTCCCAAGACCCCAGAGCCTCCCCTGCAGGCAGGAGTCGCTTTCCTGGGCCTCACAGAAACTAGCTAAGCTTACACATGCACACAATTAAAATTCAACAGAGCTCAGCCCGACATGCCATGGTCCTACATAGGCTGTATGTTCACAGGGCCTGACCAAAAATATTTCTGGGGACAACAAGACCTTTCCACAAGTTCTTCCACAAGTTTAGTAGTGCCACAGCACTGTGCAGCCACAGTGCTTTGAAGACACAGCTTAGCACTATGGAGATGTGGCGCTACAGGGATTGGACACAGTGGCAAAGCAACAGACACACAGACAGACACACCACCCGGGGGGGGGGGGGGGGGGCATCTAAGGAAGCCAAGTGTCAGGATCCTGGCAGCTGTCTCCTGTAGACACCAAGCATCGTGATAATGTGGGCCTCGCTCAGTCTTCCATCCAGCACACACCACTCCTACTGCACCAGATTCCCTAAGAAAACAGCACTTTGAACGCGTCATGGCAGCATAAGCCTAAGCCTGAGAAGACATGGGAGCACCTCACATGGGAGCACCGCGGGCTCTTGTGGTGCAGCAGCCATCATCGGCACAGAGAACACACACGCCTAGCTCCCTCTTCACGCTTTCCTGAATTGTCTGACATCTCAAAGTGCTGCAGTGGGCCTCACAGTTAGCAAGGCATTGACATACCACACAATCATCGGCAGACTTACATTTCCAGAACAGGCTCCCTTACCTTTCCCAGGACTAAGATTCTGGTCTATAAAGACCTTTAGTTCTCCGTTGGCTTCAATTAGACTGCCCTGCAGAGAGTAACAACAACAACAACAGTAAATACGACATCTCAAGAGCCACACAGCCAAAGTTGTTAAACACACCGGGCCTAAATGAAGCATATGGGCAGAGCAGTCACCGCTTGGCAGCAGCAGGAGCCCCAACGCTCGCTCCATTGCTCCCAGTGGCCACCATGGCTGGAACAGTATGACCTGCAAATCCAGTCATAAAAGCCAGGACTCTGATGGCAGAGGGAAGTGGTCACCAGGTGATACTTGAGAGACAACACATATCTGATAAAGTCAGCAGGAAGGAATCTTACCAGACTGTCACTCTCACCTCTCCAGGACACCGTGCAAACATCTATTCCCACCAAGCCTCAAAAGGACATCATGGCTAGGCCTCTCCCATGGAGAAGCAACCGAGGTAAACTGTACATGACCACGCACTTCCAGAGGTGAGAAGCAGCATAGAGCCTACATTCTCATCTGAATACTCTTCCATAAAAGAAAATGCTGGTGACAGAAGTGAGGGAGAGGACAGTGGCCAAGAAAAGCCTCCCAGGAGGGACCTTAGTCTTCTACAGAACTGAGCTGTCACGAGCTTCTGGGCACTGTGACAGGGCCATGTGTGGGCATGGCCAGGCTGGAAGGCTGAACAAAGTCACGGGGCAACACAGGGACAGATGTGAGCAGCGGGATGCTAGGAGAACGCTGGGTTCTATAAGGCCAGGCAGGGAAGGGTAAGAGCTTAAAGGCAGGTCAGCAAATCAATCAATCAATCAATCAATCAATCAATCCAGACATATAAACCCAAGTTTAAAGCTAGGAATTAAGATAACACCAGGAAAACCTAAGATACTGAAGTTGGGTGGATAAGGCCGGTAGGCGGGGCCTAGTAAAGTCACGGGGCTCAAGGAGGAACGAGCAGGGATGGGACTTGGTGACCACATGAGCCCAGTGGGTAGAACTGTGTGAGGTTAGCCAGGTGAAGAACCTAATGCAGGCCGATGGGGATCTAGCTGTCCACAGCCACAGTGACAGGCCTGCGTTGTCAGCAGTGTCAGAGGGGATGCTTCCAGCCATGTTCACGGTCCCTGCTCCAACTCCAGCTCTACCAAATGAAAAAGCAAATGCTTAAAAAACCAGTCTAGGTACAAGGGGCCAAATCGGGAGGACTAGGTTGGGAAGGCCAGTAGAGTAAATCTGGATTAGAGACACAGCAGGCAGGTAGGGTCCCCCAGCACAGGGCAGAAGGAAGATCAGGAGGTTAAAACCCACTCATGGCCGTGAAGGTACAGCAGGATGAGTGAGAACTGCGGCCATAAAGGCAGGAGAATGAGGCCTTGTCTGCAGGTCCACAACACAAGAGCCAGGAAAGAAAGAACAGCAGGCAGGCTAAGATGACTACAGTGAGTGAGTAAAACCAGGGAAATGCCACGGAGAGGTTGAGGTCACAGGTCAGGTGGGTGGCCAGGTGGGAGGCCAGGTGGGTAAACCAGGATGATAAGGCTGTGCAGAGAAGGCCAACAGATGGGTAAGACTGCTTAGTACAGCCCAGCAAGAAACTGCAGGGGAATCTGTGCTAAGAACAAGCTTTGAAGCTGAATGCCAAAGCCAACCACATCAGGCAGGCTAAACAGAGGCAGGCTTGGGGCTAACACCAGGTGGGCCAGGCCAGGAGGAGGAAAATTGCTAGGGGGCTAAGACCAAGCCCCCAGGGCAGTGAGTAAAGTATACTGAATACCAGGTCAGCCAGGAAGATACAGCCTGGAGATTTGGAACAGGTCTAGTGACCCTGAGTCCCAGTTTTAGCAATTATAGCTCAAAGCAGTGTTCATTTCCCAGGCTCCCTCAGCACTATGGGGCTTAGGAGGGGGTGGGGCTCCTGGTACAGTCACCACACACCATTACTCCTATCTCTGCCTCCATGTGTCACAACTGGCCGGATCTGAACAAGTAGGATAGACTCAGCCTCATGCTGGACAAGTAGGTGAAGGCATTACTCAGCTATGTTGTTCTGTCACCTACTGACTATACGCCCAACTTCCCCACACAGCCTTTACGTTCTACAGAGAGCTGCAGTCCACAGTCAGCACGTTCCATCTTTGCAAGTGCCCTTCCTACCCACTAGCTGCCCACCCATGCAGCACAGGGCTGAGCACCCTGGGGCGGGCCTGGGGGAGCAGCAGCATTTGCTGTTACTAGAAAAGACCAAAGTGGACAGTGTGGACTGAATCACCTCTGCTTGTCCATTAGAGCGTCTACCTCAATGGACCTCAAGTCCACCACACAGGAGTACTGCCCAGGAAGGTAGCAGCTTAATGACAACCCAGAACAGGGATTTAGCACGTTAGCACTCACGGAAACCAGTCTGACATCCACCACAATACAGATCACCTCCCTGAGGTAAACGAAGGCAGGCCGGACAAGCTACCCAGAAGCTCCTCAGCTGTGCTGCGCCCGTCCCACTCAGTCTCTGTGAACTCACCATCCCATCCCAGCTGTGGATGCGGCTTCACTGCAGGGAGACCCACTAGAGACTCATGTCTGCCTACCCATCCAGCCTACCCATCCATCTGATCCCAACGGGGTCGCTCCCTCCACATCAGCCTTATAGAGCTCACTGGCCAGGACCAGCCAGCAGGACCTGGGCAGGGTCAGATATGTAGTCAACAGGCAGACTTTCTCCACAAGCCTCAATTTGGGGCCATCAAGCTCAAAGGAAATCATGAAGCAATGGACCAAGATAAAGGAAAGTCATAAAGTCACAGAGGACTGCCAAACTTAAGTCTGTCCCCCACCAATCCAGCCATGTCTGCAAACAAGAGTAAAGTAACCTGCCCCATGATGCCCTGCTGTCTGTCACTGGGCTCAGACAGCTGCCAGGCACACCTGTATCCCACAGGGTCCCCTGGCTAGCTCCCAGAGGGGCTACCCTTCATTCCAGTGAGTTCAACACCCCTGACTACGTTTCATTACCTGCCAGTTTTACCTCCCAGCACCACAAGCAAAAGTATCTCTAAATCACAAAACTGCCCTCAGTTGGGAACCACTGGCTTTTGGGAATGATTTCATGACAATGCTTCGAACAGGTCTGCTTTCCAGAGGCGGCAGTAAATACACAGCTCTATCTTCAGCCCCTTTTCAAGTAGGGGGCCAGGGTCAGTAGATAAAATCTGACCCAAGGGGGCTGGAGAGATGGCTCAGTGGTTAAAAGCACTGACTGCTCTTCCAGAGGTCCTTAGTTCAATTCCCAGCAACCACATAGTGGCTCACAACCATCTGTAATGGGATCTGATGCCCTCTACTGGTGTGTCTGAAGACAGCGACATTGTATTCATATACATAAAATAATTCTTTAAAAAAAAAAAAAAAACGCAGGGCAGTAGTGGCGCACACCTGTAATCCCACCTGTAATCCCAGCACTCTGGGAGGCAGAGGCAGGCGGATTTCTGAGTTCAAGGCTAGCCTGGTCTACAAAGTGAGTTCCAGGACAGCCAGGGCTATACAGAAAAACCCTGTCTTGGAAAAAAAAAAAAATTAAAAAAAAAAAAAAAACCTAACTCCACAGAGCCAGCGAAGGCCCCACCGCCTGCCCAGTTGTCCACAAGCAGAGGCCACTCTTTCATAACACATGGTGTCAACATCAAAAAGGAAACGCAAGCTCCCCCGTCCATAAAGGAAACCAGAAAACAAAACCACCGGGGGCTCTCTTCATAGACTTCTGAAGACCAGCAACAGTCTCTCTCTAGCTGAAACTAGAGGCCAGCAGCCTTCTTGTAGACACCTGGCCATACCAGAAAGCTTGCTGGGTCTAAGGCAGTACCCCAGACAGGTCAGTGTGCAGTGGAAGACAACCTCCTAGAGGAATCTGCTAGTCTAAATGTCTGCCTCCCACACCCACATGTTGAATGCAGTCTTCAAACAGAGACAAGACATTTAGGAGATCATGAAGCTAGGGACAGAGCCTTTATGATAAGATTGGAGCCCTACAAGAGGCCCCCAGAGAGCCACTGCCCTTCCACCATGTGGGGACACAGCACAGAGAAACCACAAGAACATTACTCCCTTGGAGAAAAGGCAGCCATAAGCCATTGCTGAGCTCCAAATCTGCCTTTGATCTTGGGCTTGCAAGGAGATCCCACCATATCTTTATTACGGCAGCTCAAATAGGCTGGGACAGATGTCTCCCAGACTCCTAGCCTGACTGAACTGAATTCTACAGCACAGGCAACTGAAATGCTAGTATAACCTTTGCAGTCAGCATGTTCTCTCTGGGAAGCAGGCAGCCTGATCACAAGAATGCGTGGTGGGCAGGGGAGATTCCTGCCATAGAAGTAGGCAAGACTCCAGACAGCTTCAAATCTGTACAGTGCTCAATCACAGATAGATGTTCCTAGTCACAACACTCAATCCTAACCCCCAGAGGCACAAGACGGTAGATGTATGGACACTGTTACCTTCAGCCACTCGGTTCAAAGGATGTCTGTCACACTGCACCAGGTGAGTAACAGTAGTCAAGTGTCTACTGAGCATATTCTGAAAGGACCTGAACAAGTCTGGGTTTACACAGGGAGGGAGGACACTGTACACCCCAGCTCTGGGATTGTGACAAAATGCAGTCATACCCATGCACACACACTTGAGCCGCACCTGCCCTGCCTGGAGGTGATTACAAAGAAGAATGAACCAGATGGACTGACCCATGGTAAGGCCAACAAGAGCCCAGAGCAAAACCCATCCTTAGCCTGCTCTGGAGAGAGTCACTGATGCGGGGAACCGTGACAGTGCCACACGGCAGGACAGCAGGCAGGGCTGCTATTGAGCCATACCCTTCTGTGCTTGTCACTCCTGACTCCGGGGGAAGGACATAGAGACGACCTGCCCCAGGTCCCGCCCCTCCCCTCTAAACAGAGCCACAGCAGACCGCTGAGCAGAGGCCAGATGCTACAGTGAAGGAAGGTGGCAAGGGCAGCAATGAGCACCAGCCACACACTCGAGGTCACAGTGTTTCCAGGGTCACACCAGGTACACCCAAGGCTATAAAGTCACAGCCCGTCAATGGCAACATGACTCACAAGGTCCTCAGCAACACCTCCACCCCTCTGCCACTTTCTATTAGTACATTGGACACTGAGGTAATTACACTAGACTTTGCTCTCCTGTAATACCTTTAAGCTGGAGAGCCCAGCCAACTTCTAGGGAGAGAACATTTACTTTTCTGCTGACACTGGCTGGTTTCTTTAGTATATCCCGCTCTAAGCAGATCTTAGTATTAACAGCAGTAGATGACAATGACCACAATGACCACAGTGACCACAACCACCCCTTCCAGAAAACAATGATGGACAGTCAACTCACCAACAGCAAGCACCAGAGAACAAATCTTGCTGGTGCTTGCCAATAGCCAGCTTTCACAAACGTGACAGCCCAGAGTGGTCATCACCAACTACCACATTCACAGCCCCGCGCTGTGCGTAGCAGATGCAGACTGAAAGCGATGCCCTATGCTGCGCTGCCCCCAGCCTCTCCTCAGCACAGTCCAGGGACTGCCTGCAGCACTCTTCCCTGAGTGCTTCCCATTCACAACTGGTCTATTTCTCTACTACCCATCTCTCTCCTCTGCTCCACACCTGTGTGGTGGGGGTGGGCACAGTCTGGAAGCCTGAACACTGACTCTAGGCAGGAACCATGCTGACTGTGAAGTTGAAAGGCACAAGGCAGTGTCCCAACCGTGGAGGAGTGGTAAGGACCTGCCAGGGGAGTCTGTCTGCTAGAATCCTGGGCTGAAGCATCTCTTCTGGACTTCCCTGTTCTGGCATTTTCTAAGCCTCCCACTTGTCCTGTGTCCTCTTATGTTCACCGTAAGTACAGAGACATTAGGTCACAAATACAAGCCCTCATAAAACCACTAGGAAAAGTATTATCTCAGCACTTTCTTGTTTCATCAGCCAAAATCTACAAGAAGAGTTAAGGATCAAATCCCCTCACAACCACCATGAAAACACAGCTATCTCCTCAGGAAATGTGCTGAGACAGGCAGGCACAGACCTCTTGCCATCTTTGGGGACACAAAAGACAAACGAATAGACAAGGAACAAGTAGATGTAAAATACAAAGTGTGTGGGTGGCCTAAGCCTTCTGGGAGCCCTGTCACCTCTGGAGGTCATCTGTGCCTGTGCATGGAGCTGAGCTACCAACCGCCTTCTGACTAACATATCTAGCAGAAGAAGAGTTCTGAGTTCACTGCACCTATGCATGTGTTTGTCTATCGGTCTGTCTGTGCTGTTCTCCTTTCTGAGAAGTTGCCTGATCCAATGCCATTGAAGCTAAAGGTATCCTCCCTCTAATCAGAGGACAGAACCCCACCAGAACAATGAATTTTTCTAGAGGCTCAGGCACCCCACACCAGCCAAAATCCTCCTCCAGACAAACCAACCTCCTAGCTCCAAACCAACGGAAGGGATGCTGCGACTCTGGGTAACCACTGGGCCCAGCCTCAGAGCCATCGGGGTCTCCCAGCCACAGCACAAAGGCACCACATGTGGGGCGTATTCCAAGCTCCTCTAACAGTCATCACACACATGCTCCCAGTAGAAAACAGCAAGGGTCGTGCAGGGCTGAGCAAGGCCGATCTGCAAGAGCAGAGTGAGGGCAGAGGCTGCTGCGGAAGAGCATCAGGTCCAAATGCCAAGATCAACAGGGAGGGAACTGAGGGGATCCCCACCTCAAAAACTCAAGTGGAACTGAGGCCCCCAGAGTCGAGACTCCCCAGACTAGACCTTGCAGACACCTGAAAAGTGTGTGAGAGGGCAAAGACCCCAGGACAAAAGGGTCTGCTATCAGGACTGTGACCAAGGCTAGTCTGGGAGTGTGAGGCCGTGTGCTCTGCGAAGACCTAACAATAGGCAATCTGGACTAAGGGGTGAAGGCAGAAACAACTGAAAATGGCAGAAAATTGGTCACATATGTAAATGCTTGCCCAACTCATGCAAACCCACGCATTCAATCCCCAGAATCACAAAAAGAACCATTCAAAAAACCACAGAAACCAGGCAGTGGCACACACCTAAATCCTAGCTATGCCAGAAGTGATAGAATGATTTGAGGCCAGGGGTTCAAGGCCAGCATGGGCAACCTGAAAGATCTCAACAAGGGAATGAAGAAAGAGGGCTCTACTCTACGTCAGACATTAAGTACTCCGACTCCTCCATGGAAAGGGCATGTGGCTTGGCACCTACCAGAGGTCAGCCCAAAGACCTCCAGCAAAGGACGGTGCTCACACCGCAGTCACCAAGAAAACCAGGGGAAAACTGACAGAGACCCAACAATGTGAATATACCTGACCAGAAACTAGACGACAGCATGAGTGGCCATCTGTGTCATGGCCCACCCAAAGTAAATATCCAAAAAGCAGACACCTGTGTTTAATTAAGACACTGAAAAAAAAGTCATTTATATTACACCCACAGTAAGAGAGTGAACAGCTAAACAATGACACGTTCAGGTGACTAAATCGCTTCCACAAGTTTCCACAACATTTGCCATGCAAGCCTCATAGACTGAGTCTGAATTCCCAGACCCCACACAAAGCCAGGCATGAAAGTACATACCTGTATTCTTAGCACTGACAGGCAAAGACAGAAAGACGATCTCATAAGGTGGCAAGCCAGGTACAGTCAGTCAGTCATACATGCCTTTAACCCCAGCACTCAAGAGTCAGAGACGGGGAGCTGGAGAGACAGCTCAGATGTTAAGAGCACTGACTGCTCTTCCAGAGTCCTGAGCTCAATTCCCAGCAACTACATGGTGTCTCACAACCATCTGTAATTGTCCTCTTCTGTGTCTGAAGACAGACATTGTACTTACTTACTTACTTACATACATACATACATACATTAAATAAATAAATCCTAAAAAAAAAAAAAGTCAGAGACAGGTTTGATCTCTGAGTTCAAGGCTAGCCTAGTTTACATAGCAAGTTCCAAGGCTGCATAGTGAGATTCTGTCTGGAAAAGAAGGTAAGAGCGACAGAAGCAGACATCTGGCCTCTATACAGGTAAACACACACACACACACACACACACACACTCCAACAGAGCCAGTGGTGACAGAACACACTGGTAATCTTGGCAGGTACAGATTGAGGAGGCTGATACAGGTGAATTCTGAACTCAAGGCCTACATAACAAGACAAAAACAAAACAAAATTAAAGACCATCAACCACCTGTTTCTATTTGCTGCCCGTGAAAGGGCAAAATGCTGAGTAGAACAGCAAGAAAGAGTGCATTGGGGTAAGACCGCGTGTGGGCACATCTGAACACACCTGAGGGTGGTCGCATCCGTGCCTGTGGAAGGGCCAGAGAGATAGCTTAAAAACACTGCTCTCAGCCGGGCAGTGGTGGCGCACACCTGTAATCCCAGCACTCTAGGAGGCAGAGGCAGGCGAATTTCTGAGTTCGAGGCCAGCCTGGTCTACAGAGTGAGTTCCAGGACAGCCAGGGCTACACAGAGAAACCCTGTCTCAAAACAATCAAACAAAAAACAAACAAACAAACAAACAAACAAAAAAAAACACTGCTCTCCCAAGGGACCTTTATTTGGTTCCTATCACCCACATGGTACATCACAACTATCTATAACTTTAGTTGAAGGGCATCCAATCCCCTCTTCTGGTCCGCACAAGTACCACTCATGTCAATGGTGAGCTTATATATATACAGGCAGGCAAAACATTCATACACATAAAATTTCATAATCTTTATAAGATTTTTATAATCTTTATGAAAAACATAAAACAAAACAAACAACAAAGATCACCGTATCTCATAGCAACCTCGGGAATGATCCCAGATGTGCACTACTGGACTTTCTGATTTCTCCAGTACCACTTGAATCCTGAATAACTGGATGAAGCAATTAAGGTATTTCTCGTCCCAGCATCAAGATCTGGTGCGGTATGGATACATGAGGGAGCAGCCAAGCCGTCCATAGGTTACCACAGGTCTACAGAAGCAGAGGCTCACTTCCTAGAGAGCAGGCAGAAATGTTACAGGATGGGGGACGGGCTGAGAGAGAGCTAGTGAGCTTGTCCAGTGAGTAGGACAGGTCTGAAAGCCATGGTCCAGGCTGACAGCTCCGAGGAAACGCCCAGGGCAGCTCCACCCCAAATGGGCAGCAAGAACCCATGTCCTTAGGGAGAATCTAAAACCTTTAAGTACAGACCAGCTCATGGCTGGAGATAAACTCAAATACTAATAAGATGCAGACTTCCTAGAGTCTGGAGGAGAGGGATAGCTAGCATGACAAGAGCCGAGACCACATGAATTCTCAACAAGGCTAAGATGCAAAAGAAGCCAGGATCAGGGACAGGAGGAGTTATGAGCAGTTACAAGGAAAAGCCTCTGAAAACTGAGGGCTGGGGCTACAGTTCAGTGGTCAGAGCTCTGACCAGCATGGTGAGGCCCTAGACTCAACTCCCAGTACTACCAAAACAGAGTAGGGGTTGCTGAACAGCCATACATCACCCACACAAGCTTGTCTCTGCCATCTTCTCCTCCCAGGCACAAACCCTAGGTCAGACCAGGAGACCTGGTCAGCCTCTTTAACAGGACACGGCCCCCTCAGCCCTGCAAGTACTCACCTAAGGAACAACAGTGTTGATGCGCCTTCCTCCCACAGGCTCACCAAGCCCTGAATGACCTTCAGTTCTGCTGCTGCATGTATAGCTGGGTTCTGGGCTCTCAGCCTCAGCCCTTGTCCACAGACTATGTACACGCAGGGTGATTACTAGATTTGGCCCTCCTAGAAGAGCAGATAGGACACAGGATCTGCTGCAGCCTCAAATCCAACAAATTTGCTACAGGCACCTAACTCTTGCCAGAAGACAATCAAATGATACTTCTCATTACGCAACAGACCCAAATGCACAGCTCCCTGGGAGAGCTACCAGGTAGCTAACTATCCAGGTTTTCTAAGTCCCACGTCCTGATGTCACAAGGCAGCTTTGGGAAGGGAAAATGAAGTCTAGCAGTGGATGGCTAGGGCACAGAAGGCACTACCACAGGAATAGCCAGGGCAGGGGCAGCTTCACTGGGTAGGAAGTGGCTACCCTACAGCACACAACTTCACTTTCTTGTCCAACTACAACAGCTGCCTTGGTCCCTGCCACTTTCCTAAACCAGGCATGCACAGCACTCTGAAAGCAGCACCTGCCAAACAAACTTAACAGCACTGACCTCGGTTTCCTATCCACGCAGAACCCCGGAGTCTAGTCCTGCACCTGCCTTCCTATGCAGGCTGTGACTGTGTGTGGAGGATCACACCAAGTACCACAGATGGAGTCAATCCAGCTGTAAGCAGCAGCACTCAGGCTACCTACGCGATCGATGTTGAGGAGAGGTCTGTCTTCTAGGCCACACAAGTGGAAGATGTTCTAAAGCAAGAATCCTTTTCAATAATTGGACTGACCCAAAAGCATACCAGGCCAGAGACTGGTGTGATGTCAAAGATGACCCCAAACTCAGCCACCAAGACACATGAAGAGGCTAAGACTAACCCCCAGCTTCTCCCACACATAGTACTGTTGGGTTAAAGCAACAAAGACAGCCTAAGATGTCTTAATTTAAATCTCAGGGGCTGAGAGACAGTTGCTTAAAGTTCGAGCATATACTCAGTGCACATAAGGCACTGGTTTCAATACCCAATACCAACAAAACAAATCAACCACCCCCACCCCTACCACCACCACAACATGCACACCCTACACTGGGAGCTGAGTCCAGGGCTTCAAACCTCCCCTTTTTCTAAAAGGCAAAACAAACAAGAGTCTATAAATAAGACTTCTAGGGACTGAGCAGCTGAAATGATTTAATACACAACCATCCTGTATCAATGCAGTCACTAGCATAAACCTGGGCCTTAGAGAACCTTAGAAAAATTATTTTTATGTATACGAGTGTTGTGCTAACTGTATATATGCACACCACATGCATGACCGGTGCCCTTGGAGGTCAGGAGAGGGTGCCAGATCCCTGGAACTGGAGTTACAGATGGTTGTGAACCACTCTGTGGGTGCTGAGACTCAAATCTGCGTCCTCTGCAAGAGCAGCCTGTGCTCTTAACCACAGAGCCATCGCTCCAGCTCCACCCTCAGAAAATCACGATGGTCATGATACAGAAGAACAGCCAGGCATCAAGAGTGACAAATGCCTGTGATCCCAGTACTCAAAGGGGAAACATAAGGGTCACTCAAGGCCAGATAGAATACAGAGTAAACTCAAGTACAGGAAGGACAACTCACTCAGACTGTCTCAAGCAAAAAAAGCACAAAGAGGGCTGGCAATGTAGCTCACTGACAGAACCTAGCAGAGGCAGACAGCCTCCGACGACAGTCCCTCTATGTAGCTCTAACTGACCTGGAACTCCTCATGTATAAAATGCAATTTATCATATCACATATTGGGTTAAGCAAGTTTCGTGACTTTTAAAGCCCTAGAACATCTGTTCCTGAAGGGGGAAAGTTAAACGGGTACTTTCCAACTACCTGATAGCACACGCATGGGGACCCGGCACCATCTTTCTAGAACAAATCTGACATCTCAAAGACAGGACCTATGTACAGGAATGCACACACACATACAAGTGTACACACACATCACAATCACCGCTCCTAGGAATCATCTTTAGGGTCACAATGGCTTTATAGCCATCTGAGTGAGAAAACCAATCCCGAAAGCCACAGAATCCCCAGCAATGTTCACAGCGAGAGTCCGGCCTCTTCCCAGAATACTAACATCAACAGGCCCGCGAGCAAACTGCACTGAGCATGAGCTGCTGAGATTGGCCCTATCAGCCCAACACTGCTCCCCTCACTATGAAGAGCCTGGAGTACTTGAAGCCTAGCAGACTGCAGTGTCCAAGTCTTTCTGTTCTCTATCCATCCTCAACATCAGAATAGATATTCTAGGGACAGTGCACACAGGAAGCTGAAGCAAGTGGACTTGCTGTCCAAAAGCAGCTTTCCGTCCACAGGTAAAGCTGTGGCAGGTACCACTGGTCTGCACTATGTAAAGTTTATTTCCTGTATTAACTCACCTGTTCAGTAGCAACTGTCAAGTAAACAAATAACCACTAAAGACAAAAAGCACACACAGTACAGGGGCTGTTTGAACTGTGCAGGCTCATCTTCCCTGTGAGGCTGACTGGATTTGGAATGCCATGTGAGCTCCTCTGGGCTCTGTGGAGTGTTTTCTGGGAGGACTGGCCCTGAATGTGAGCAGCAGCGGCATCCATCCCGTGGACTGGGGCCTCACACTGAATACAGAGGAACAGAGAAGGCAGCCAGCTGACACCCCGTCATCTCTGCTTTCTGACCGTGTGCATGTCGTGACCAGCCACCAGTTACCTCCAGCACACCTTCACTGTCCCTAATGTCGCTCGCTCTTCAGTGATGCACGGGGCACTACAGCAGAGAGCGTGATCCGTGACCTGCAGGCCTGCGGTGTAAAGGAATCCTGGAGGCTCCAAGGATTCTGAGCCATCCTGCCAAGCACCCGTGTCAATGGAAATGTGCACACTGAAGGCCAGGCTCGTAAAGCCTCAGGGGGAAGAAGGGTTCTGCTGGAGTGAACGGGGCTACAGGCCACTTGTGCTACCTTCCAGCAAGCAATCTGGCCGTATTCTGCCCATGCCCTTAAAATCTAAGTGAGACTAAATTTAAAAGTAACGGGCTAAGTTATTTGGTGGAGATTAAGACAGCACAGCATCCAGGCTGTGACACGGTTCCTGCTCTCTGCTCTTGGATGGTAAAATGGAACATTCAGATAAAGGAGCACGGTGGCTCTAAAGCAGCACACGAGGAACATACAGACGAAGCCTCTATCACGACAGGGAAACCTCACACTGCACTGCACCGAGGCAGGAAAAGCATCCTTAAGGCTAGGTGCCACAGGCCTTTAAGACTCCCAGCACCTGGAAGGCAGGCAAGGTCTGAGTTCGAGGCCAGTCTGGTCTACAGAGTGAGTTCCAGGGCAGCCAGGGCTACACAGAGAAGCCCTGTCTGGAAAAACCAAAAAAACAAAGAAAAGAGAAAGACCAGCATGCTCAGGGCAAGAGTCACTCACAGAAAGGTCCAGCTGACAACAAACGCCAACTCCAGATGGTAAGATGGCTGAGAAGGTAAAAGCAAGTCTAGCAACCTGACTTCAGTCCCCAGAACCCACACCAGACAAGGAGAGAAACAACTCCACAAAGTTGTCCTATGTGTTCGCGTGAGAGCGCACACCCTTTAAGTAAAACCTCATTTGAGAGAAAGAGCTTGAACTGAGAATGCCATCAAGAGAAAACAACCACGTGGGGAAGTATTTTCCAAGTCCAGCTGAGGAGATACACAAGACCACTAGAGCTGTGGGAAGGGGCCATCTAGCTCAAGCTGGCAACAATACTCCGCACTGTCCTCAGGATGGCTTTTAAAGGCACTCAAAATATAAAGGGGCGCAGGGTAGAGTCTGTGTGAAGAGGCTGAAGCCCCTGCATGAAGCCAGGAAGGTAAGGCCTCAGTTGAAATGGAGACCTCAAGATACAGAAAATCTCAGGCCCAGACCAAGGAACATTTGCCAAAGAAAGCTGCAAGCACACAACAGAGCTGGCAAGAGGCGGCCTCCAGTGCTCCAGGCAGTGGCACTAGGAAGGCAAGGCTACCTACTCAAGTCTGTGACAGCCCAGAGGGCTCCCTCACAGGCCCAAGGCAACAGGCACGGGAGTTGCCAGGAGGTGTTTGCCCTACTGAATTTTGGATCTGCATTGGTCCAGTCTTTGCGACTGAGTCTTGAAAAAGAATGAATCTGCCTTCAAAAAAATGTTTTAAAAAAGATTTATTTTGCCGAGTGGTGGTGGTGTACGTTTTTAATCCCAGCACTTTTGAGGCAGAGGGATTTCTGAGTTCGAGGCCAGCCTGGTCTACAGAATGAGTTCCAGGACAGCCAGAGCTACACAGAGAAACCCTGTCTCGAAAACGAAAACAAAAAAAGATTTATTTTTATCTGTGTACGCATGTGCACATGTATCTATATGAGTGCAGGTACCCATAGAGGCCAGAGGTGTCAGAGCCCCCAGGAGCTGGAACTCAGGACAATTAGGAGCCACTTGATGAAGATTCTGGGAATTGCATCCTCTGAAGGAACAATCTGTATCTTAACCCCTGAGCTATCTCTCCAGACCCTTAACTTTTTCCCATTATACTGACGTGTGTGTATGTGTGTGTGTGTGTGTGTGTGTATGTGTGTGTGAGTATACACTCATGCATAGAGCATACACAGAGATCAGAGGAAAACTTACAGGAGTCAGTTCTCTCCTTCTACCATGTAAGTCACGGGGATCAAACTCAAGTACTGAGGTCTGGCAAGTGTACTGTCTCAACAGCCCTGGATTTATGGTTTTTGAACAATGTTAGAAACGTTAAGATTTGGAGGCTTGTACCAATGGACTAAAAGTATTTTGCCTTAGGAGACGAACCTCTGAGGACAAGGGTGGAATGTTAAGATTCAAAGTGAGGTTTGTTGTCGGGTTGACAAGGGATGGACTTGATAGTTAATCCTCATTGTCAATACGTGAGGGAGTTTATATTCGCCAAGAAAACACTCCTCTAGGCACATCTATGGGGATAAACTTTTCTGATGACTGACAAATTGAAGAATATGGTCTTCCTAGTAAGACAGCACAGCCCCAGTCAGCACCTCAGCACCCAGCTTGGGAGACAACACCCCACCCAAACCAGGCCTCTCTCGCCTCCTTCCACAGCAGGGTGATCATGGCTCATCCTGCACACATGCCTTCCACAAGGACAGTCAACAGAACCACAGGGAAGCCCTGCAGGCGCACACCACCCCGCCACCATGGCTCCTCTGCCAGCTCCTGCCATCCCCATCCTGTTCACTGACAACTGCCTGGCTGGCTCCACAGCCCTGCAGTTCACAGTGAGGCCGACTTACCTGCTGGTCGGCCTAGGTACCAGCAGGGGCAGAAAACCCCTAAGCTATCTTCTGTGACCTAGAGTGTAACTTTTGTCTCTCTCACCAGCATCATGGCCTTCAGAGCCCTGTCTACAGGACGCTTTACAGCCAGATTTCACCTTAAGCATCAAGTGCTTAGAAAACTTCAATGGTGCCTCTTTCTTTTCCTTCAGCACAGGTTGCAAAGTCCCTTCCTGAACCCAAATATCACACCCTATCTAAACACGCAGTTGGCCACTGAGAAGGGTCAGCCCTTGACCATCTGCAGTCTCCACTTCAGCCAGAGAACAGGAAGAGCCACTTTACCTCTGCCTATGTCTGTGCGCACTCGTGGGGACCCTAAGGGGTAGCACTGATACCCAGTCACAGCACTGGCCTAGTCACACCACAGTGGCTAACCCCAAACTGGCAGGCCTCACACTCTCAGCTGGACAGGAGATCCTGACCACTTGCCATGCCAGTGCACTGCCCACCCCCCCAGGAGTGTAGAATGCAAAACTAAGATGACAGGACTTGGAGTGTGCTGACCCACTGAAAACACAATGTTCCCTGTAACCACACCACGTCGTGTGGTCTCACAAATGTGTGGGAGCCAGTACCCCATTTACACACCATTTACCAAATCTAGC
This sequence comes from Apodemus sylvaticus, assembly GCF_947179515.1. Lineage (NCBI taxonomy): Eukaryota > Metazoa > Chordata > Mammalia > Rodentia > Muridae > Apodemus > Apodemus sylvaticus. The sequence continues at coordinate 9,026,477 of NC_067489.1, read as the reverse complement.
TCCTTCGTGGGCACGCTCCGAGTGGCATGTCTCTCATTAGGGTGCACATGGGGGAAGAGGCAGGACATGCATGAACATAAACAACAAACACAACAAGATCAAGCCAACACCATACATAGTTGTGACTTCAGGTGACCTACACAAGGTCTCTCGGGGTGAGACATGACTCCCAAAGGCAGGTCCCGGTCTTGATGACTAGAAGACGGGCACCAGGTGACCCAGGTGGGCCATTAAGCATGGCTGAATCCTTGGGCCTCTAGTCAGGTCAAGCCTCAGCACCTGTACCTCAGTTTCACTACACCTGGGCACAACTCTAGCTGATGCAGTTTGTCGGCCTGCATTTCCAGGGCTGCACAAAAAAGGCATCCATCTAATAGTCATAGAACAGTGACTACTGAGAAACACTGGCATAGACACAGTGTTGGAGGGAGTTAAAGTAATATTGCAAAAATGTATGTATGTGACCAACAATACAGACTGTATTGTGCAGCCTAAAAGCCTAACTAACTGTCCATACCTGTTTAAAAAAAAAAAAAAAAAAAAAACTTCAAAACGCTCCGTAGCTTCAGAGTAAATATGAAGCTAAACCAACCAGCATTTCCACAGTGTTTCGTTAATCACCAAATGTCATCTTTCTAAGAAAAATGTGGCCAAACAAGTAGTTGGGATTCAATCCATCAGAGCTGAATTATGATCTTACATACTACATAAAACAAGTACAGTGTAAGTTCCATGTTGACAGCTCATCTGTGTGAAAACCCACTAACAAACAACACCCCCACACACATTCATTATAACAGAGATGTATTAAAAAATTTTTTATTTAAGCAGTTTAGATAAAGGAAAAATGAAGACATCATCATCAAACCACAAAAAAAAGTGTCAAGCTTTAGGTGACAAAGAACATTTGTGCAGAGGGGAGGCACCCACCTACTGACTCGCCACCCCTCACCTCCATCCCAGTTCCTGCCTGTAAAATGTCTCAGCGAACCACTGCCACGCACGTACGGCCACTCTCAAATAAAGGGAGAAAGCTGCAACGAGCTGTGCTAACATGTCTGCAGCACGCAGCAATCATACTTACATCTTTTGCCATGTTACCAGATCCAGGAAATCAAGGCTTTTTCGCGGTGTACCCTCCACAGAAGAAACCGGACTTATCTGGTAAAGAAAGAAGGAAGGGGATGAGTAATGAATGAGAATGAAAAACGAAGTTTAACGCACATCGCATTTCAAAGGAAACATCTCCCCACCAGCACGAGGCAGGCCTCCAGGCAGCAGGGGCCTTTCTTGCACAATCCCGGCAGGAGAGCTAGGCAAGCAGGTCCCACACGGGGATTTTTAAGTCACCTCTCCGAATGGAAATGCTCCCTGCGGGCACCAGCAGCTCCCACCGGCTGTGGGGCCAGACCCCGGCCCCTTGGTGGAGCGAGGCGCAGCCGGCAGGCTCAACCCACCTGGGCACGCGGGCCCCGCCTGACCACAGGCCCCGCCGAGGCACAAGGCCCCCCACTTGGGCACACGACCCTGCGTGGCTCCGCCCGGGCCGCAGCAGGGCCCCGGGCTGCCCAAGACCCCGAGCTGCTGCCGACCACTCTGACAGGTGGGCTCCCGCCCGCCCGCCCGCCCCACCTGTCACTAGGCCCGGCCACCAGCCCCGCGCCCTGGCGCGGACAGAGCCGGAGGGTGGCCAGGACCCCTGCCCGCCGCCCACGCCACGCCGCGTCGAGGCCGACTCCGGGCTGAGGCTGGGCGGCGGGCGGGATGCGACCGGACGCGGGAACCGGGCTGGGGCGGGAACGGGGCCGCGCGCCCAGCCCGCGCCCTCCCGCCGCGACCGGCCGGTGCCCCCGCCACACCTGGCTGGCCGGCGGGGCGCGCGGGGCGGACGACGGGGGCGCGGGGGCGCCGGCCCGGAGGTCCGGCCCTGGCGGTCCCTGCCCTGAGCCAGCGGCGCCGGGACGCGGGCTCACCCTGGGCCGAGCGTCGGGCCGGCGTGACGTGCGCGCGGCGCGGTGACGTGGGCGGCGGCGAGCCCGCTCCGCGCAGCGCGCCTGCGCGCCTTTTCGCGCCTTCGGCGCCCTCCTCCTCCTCCTCCTCCCGCCGCTCATCTCCCGCGCCTCTCGCCGGTGCTACCCGCCCTGGGATAGGGGAGGGGCCTGTGCGCGCGTGCGCGTGCGGCGGGACGCGGCTGGAGACCGCCGATGCTGAAAAGCGCTGCGCGTGCCTCCATGTGCGCTTGGAGAGAGGCCACGTGTGTGTGCGCGCGCCTCTGTGTGTGTGTACACCAAGGGCCAACTGTATGCATGTCTGTGTGCATGCGCAGGGAGTAGAGGGCCACGTGTCTGCCTCTGTGTGTGTGTGTGTGTGTGTGTGTGTGTGCCACTCGCGCCAACGGTGAAAAGTATGTGGTGTGTGCCATACCTGCATGTACACATAGGGAAAGGATCATGTGTGTGCACACCTGTGTATATGCTCAGTCTGGCTGTATACACGTGTGTATTCGTGGAGTATGAGTCGTGTGTGCACACCTGAACATAAATAAAGAGGACCCTCTGTGCGTACAAATACAGATGGATGCCTGTGTTTAATGCTTGCACGCTGAAAAGAACAGGCGTGTGTGTACACACAAGGAAAAAGAGGTCGGTTCTGAGAGTGATTTAAAGTGCCTGCGTGTGCACCACAGGGAGAGGAATCTTGTACATTTACACAGAGCAGAGTAAAGACTTTTAGGATGCATACTGGACAATGTAGAGACAAGGACCCCACCTCTGTTCAACTACTGACCTCCGCCGCAGCCACATGGCTGTCAGTGATTCTGGGCAGGAAGCAGCCTGAAGGACAGGTGTGTGTGCGCGTTTGCTCCTTTCAGAAACCAGCCATCTGCTTCATCCCAAAGGGCTCTGGTAGACCGAGCCTGAAGACTCAGTCCATCTTAGAGACTCACTACCTTCTTTAAGACTAACGCTGGAGAGCCAGGGAGGACAGTAGCTGGGGCTCTCAAATCAGTCCAAAAGGTTAGGTAAAATGACCAAACTTTTCCCAAGAATATGGGACTGAAGAGCAGAGCCCTGTTAAGTACTATCAGAAAACTGTTAGTGTGAGTGACCGAATTTTAGTCTGGGGGAAAGGCCAATTTGACTCCCAAACTGACAGATCTTTCTCTGTTACCACGCTGCCTCGGTCACATGACCTAGCCAATCAGCCCTTCTTTAGCATCTGACTGAACTGTCCCAGGCTGCTGTCCTGTTTTGAACACTCCTCCGCAGCTTTGAGGAAGCGACCCTGCAACCACAGCTGCTTATTGCTAAAGCAGAAGGCAATGCCCAAGGCGTGAGTATTTCAATAGCTTGCGCCAGACTTGCCATCGCAAGCCTTGGTAAGCTCTAGTAGCCATTTTCACCCTGGACACAGGGGGTGGGGGGAGCATCTCTAATGGCCGAGCAGAAAGACTGTGACTGGTGCACACATCCTCATTTCTGACTCTATACACAAGCCTTCTGGCTCACTGTTTCAGTAAGTTGAGAGAGTCTTTTGTTCAGTAGAAACTTCTCTCAAGTGATGTTACACATTTTTTTTATTTTTACAAGCCAGACTGGTAATGTGAAGAAATAAAGGACAGAGCATCAGCGGAGTGGTGGCAGCGACAGGGGGACTCTGAAGGGTTCCAGGGAGTGAGCAGGGCAAGCACAGCAGCACACAGGGGTGGTGGGCCGACAGAGAGCAGGAGGATGTTCAGAAAAGATAAAGCGCCGGGACTGAAGAAGGCTATGAGGAGGCACAGAAGATTGCGTGGGTACCAGTCACTGGAAGGGGTCCAGGGAGCTGGCGAGCCTTATCAGGTCTTACTCTAGGATCGAGAGCTGAAGCTACAGTCACAGAAGTTCCGGTCACCCGTACCCATACAGAGCCACAGAACCAGCAGACACGGCCTATTGCAGCCGATGGAAGCTAGGGTCCCAGGAGCTGCCAAGTGTTGTGGCTGCCGAAGACCCAGAGTAATCTAAGCCTCCAACTCCAGTATCTAGAGCTGTAAGGCTCTGGCTTCTAAAGCCTGGAGCAGTAGGCCCTTGGCTCTCTAAGCATCTGCATCTTCCAGTCCATCCCATAAACTCTGAGCATGTAAGGCCTGGGATGGCTACCCCTGGACAAAGCCCGATTATGTGGACCTCGATCAAGCAGAATAACCCCGGCCAGCTGATGAGTCATATAGAGGGCAGAGCTGAACCAAGTGCTGGGCTAATGAACATCTGTGAAGACCTTTGAGGAGCACAGACCAAAGGCCTCACTCGGTAATATGCAACATATTATTACTGGGCACCCCTAGTTTGCATGGCTTTACAATTAACCGCCTTTATGCTGACTACACCTGCTCCCACCACTTCAGCTAAGCCCCGCCTTCTTAAGCCGCCAAGCATCTAATTAACCTTGGTTTTGCAGGGCAGACTTGAAATCACGCGTGGAAGCCTTCAAATGTCCAGGATTCCTTCCTTTTCCTAGCTTTCCTCCCCGACACTGATAACAGAGAACAAAGGGGAACCGAAGTCCTCCAGCCCCTGCAGTGGGAAGTGGCACCTGCCTCTCCGGTCTATTTGATAAGGGTGGGTTTCTTAACTACAAGGAATGATTTTACATGCCAACAGCCTTCAACTCGCTCTGCTGGCGGATGCAGGTCCTCAAAGTATTCTGGAAGCCAAATGGTCCTGAGTTAGAAACCGATGGTGAGCACGAAGGTCAGTGCGGTTGCTGAACAGTGGAGCCACCGAACACTTGTCATTACTGTTGTCTTCGCTGTGACTGGGTGGCTTGGGAGTGGTGTCTTAAAATGGATCGGTGTCCTGGTTTCTGCTTATAATTCGAGATAGACAGACCTGTTTCTTGGATTATGAGTGACCAGGAAGCACCATAATTTTTTTTAAAAATTTACTTACTCTATGTGAGTACAATGTGGCTGTCTTCAGACACCAGAAGAGGGCGTCAGATCTCATTACAGATGGTTGCGAGCCACCATGTGGTTGCTGGGATTTGAACTCAGGGCCTTTGGAAGAGCAGTCAGTGCTCTTAACCACTGAGCCATCTCTCCGGCCCCCAAAACACCACAACTAAATGGTAAACGGACTCCGACGTATACATCCGTTACTGTTGTCTTTGCTGTGACAAAATACCTGACAGAATCAACTTAACCTGAGGAAAGATCTATCCTGGCTCATAGTGTCAGAGGTTTCCGTACGGTCACTTTGGCCCCACACATGTGTAGGGGATGCCACGATAGAAAAAAAAGAGTGTAGCAGAGAGCTATCTTCATGCCTGGGAAGCAGAGAGCGAAACGAGATTTTCAGCCCACGGGGAAGATCCTTAGTGTTCTGAAGGGAGATGCCTTGAGTCTCAGAAGAGGCTGGAGAGATGGCTCCTAAGTTAAAAGCACCTGTTGATCTTAAAAAGGACTGGGCTTTCATTCTAGCACGTGGCAGCTTAATACCATTTGTAATTCTAGGTCCCAGAGCTCTGGCGTCCCCCGCTGGCCTCTAGGCACTGGGCATACATATGGTGTACAAACAAACACGCAGGCTAAGCACTTAGACATGTTATTTAAAAAGGAGGAGGAGGAGGAGAAGAGGATCATCATCATCTTGGGGCTGGAGAGATGGTTCAGTGGTTAAGAGCACTGGCTGCTCTTCCAGAGGTTCCTGGTTTGATTCCCAGCAACCACATGGCAGCTCACAACTGTGTGTAACTCCAGTTCCAGGGGATTTGATGCCTTCTTCTGGACTCTACAGGCACTGCATTCACATGCCGCAGACATACATGCAGGCAAAACACATAACACAAGCAAACAGAATGGAACACAATACTTTAAAAGAAAATCTTAAAATAACAGGAAGTAAATAACTCCAGAGCTTCAGGAAGTCCCTGAAAGCGAATGCACAAGGATCCTCCCTCCCTGGGCTGAGAGATGGCGTCCTGTAAGCCCAGCTGTCTAGAAAAGACCACATGAGCAACAGAGCCTCTGGGGAAAGACGCATTTCAACAGGTCGAGCTTCCTGCAAGTTGGATGAGCTTTGGATTCCAGTTTCCAGGAGTGGTGTTGTCGCTGAGATCCTCACAGGCAACAGAGAGTTGAACAGCAGGAGGCAAGAGAGCTGTTCAGCTCAGCACGGCTCAGTTGTGGAGTCTGACTCTAAGTTGTTCATTTTAGGAGTATTTATTAAACACGGAACAGTTCGGTGAAAACTTTGTATGTGGAGATTAACTCATCACCATGTGTGGCAGAGCACGTCTAAGTCTCTTTGAAGAGCAAAGCAAGCTAAAGAGATCAGACTCGATTACAAGGAGACTCTGTAGGGTACATGTGATGCCTTCTGTAAAGATGGGTTCTATAGATTGACTACGTGTGACACCTTCCATAAAGATGGGTTCTATAGATTGACTGAGAACCAGTTTAGAAGAAAGGATCTGGAGGAACGCCCGGTGCCCCTGGTGCCGGAGAGTCTTTGGCCGTGCAGATTGTGCAAAGATCACCGGGGTGGAAAGCAAGTCCATTCCAGCCTTCGGGGTGTGAAGCAGGTTTCACATTCCTTCCCTGGAAAGACCAACCCTTTGTTTTTAACATTCCTGGATCCCCTAGTGCATGTCTGTGAGCACAAAGGCCTCCATGCCCCATACAGGATCATCGCTGCTACTGCTGCTGCTGCTGCTGCTGCTGCTGTAACCCTTATTCCTAAATTACTCATAAGGTAACTCCAGGAACACTCACGGGTTCCCCAAGTTGGACTGTACTGATAACGTTAGTTTCCAGTGTGCTTGGTTCTCTATGTGGGATAAGTAGATTTTGTTTTGCTTTGGTTTGGTTTGTTTTTCTGCAACATTATACACAATGGTGATATAGGAAGGAGTCAAGATGAGATTAGCCCTAAGGGCATGTCTGCAGTGACCTGCTTCCTGGAACCTGGCCCTACTGCCTAGTTTTCACCTTCTCTCAACAATGCCATCATGTATGACTCCAAATTGAGGGATTTAATGCACTGAAGCCAGGGTCCTCTGGTCTCTGGAAATGCCCTCTGGACATCAGCGGAGGTGTGCTTCAGTAACATCCTAGGTATTTCCTAAGCCGGTCACATTGACAATCAAAATGTACATCACGGGTGCTGAGGAGACAAACTGTGGGAAAACCGAGTGCTTGCCCTAAAGGCACACAGCCGGAGTCCAGATCCCCAGAACCAATCTGGTGGCTCGTAGCCAGCGTTTGTAACCAGTGCTGGGGTGGGGAAGAGACAGGCTGCTCCCTGGAGCTCACTGGCCAATCACTATTTACACCACAAAGTACAGGGAACGCTCCTAGAGACCCTGCCCTGCCTCGGAGGAGGACCTCTGGGATTCCAGCACAAAGCTGTTCCTACCACCAAGGCAAGTGTGACCTGCAGTAGCTTCTTGGATCCTGCCTTCATTTACCAGACTTATTTACATCTCAGATGCTGCTCTCCCTCCTGGTACCCTCCTCACAGAGACCCTTCCCCTACTCCCCATCCCCTTCTCCTCTGAGAGGGTGGGGACCCCCACTGCATATCCCCCACCCTGGCACATCAAGCCTCTGCCAGAGTAGGCATATCCTCTCTCACTGAGGCCAGACAAGTCAGCCCTGTTGGGGGATGGATACCACCATCAGGCTACAGTTTTGGGGAGAGCCTCTGTTCCAGTTGTTGGGGGGCCCACATGGAGACTGAGCTGCTGTCTATGTATGTGCTGGGTGGGGCCTTGTTCCAGCCCATGTAGGTTCTTTGGTTGCTGGCTCATTCTCTGAGAGCTCCCAGAGGTCCAGGTTAGTTGACTCTGTTGGTCCTCCTGTGGGGTTCCTGTCCCCTTTAGGGCCCCCAATCCCTCCCTGCTCTGGCCAGTGTTTGGTGTGGGTCTCTGCATGCCTTTCAGTCGGCTGCTAGGTGGAGCCTCTCAGAGGAGAGTTGTGCTAGGCTCCTGTCTGCACTCAGATTATCTGTAACAGATTATCATTAGTAGTGTTTGGGATTGGTGCTTGCCCAAGGGATGAGTCTCTAGTTGGACCTGTTATTGGTTGGCCATTCCTTCAGTCTCTGCTCCATCTTTGTCCCTGTATTTCTTTTAGACGGGGCAAATTTTGGATGGAAAGTTTTGTGGGTGGGTGGGTGTCCTTATCCCTCCACTGGGGGTCCTGCCTGGCTACAGGAGGAGGCCTCTTCAGGTGCCAGGTCCAGCTGTGAGGCGTCTCAGCAAAGGTCACCCGCATTGCAGTCTGGTTGTTTCCAATACTGAAGTAAGCAATGAAGACTTGGACATCATTCTAAAGCTCTGCGCCTCTCCCTTCTGCCTGGCCTACTTGGGAACTGTGGCGTTTGGTGCTCGTATATTTATAATTTCTATATCATGTAGGTGAATCCACTCCCTCAGCACCCGAGCCTTTTCCATCACGTCCTGGGTGTTCGTGCACCTTAAGTCTTGCACAGACAGTATGTATTGGGATCTGCTGTTTATCAGTTTGTATTTTAGCTGGGCTTAGTCATTTACACATCTATATGCTGTTACCCACCGACAAATTCATATTTACTTCATGCTTTTATCCTTTAAATTCTATTACAAAAAGAGTAAAGGTCAGGTATGATGGCCCACATCAGGAATTCTCACATCTGTCTAAGACAGAATGATCGCCATGAGGTCAAGGCTACAAAGTGACTTCCAGACCAACCTGGGCTTTAGACTATTCATCTCAAAGGAAAAAAGGAGCAGTTAAAAAATCAACACGAGAGGCTGGAGAGATGGCTCAGCAGGTAAGAGCACTGACTGCTCTTCCAAAGATCCTGAGTTCAAATCCCAGCAACCACATGGTGGCTCACAACCATCTGTAGTAAGATCTGATGCCCTCTTCTGGGGTGTCTGAAGACAGCTACATATAATAAATAAATAAATCTTTGGGCTGGAGCAAGCAAGGCTAGAAAGAGAAGAAAAAATGTCTGAAGACAGCTACAGTGTCTTAGATATAATAAATAAATCTTTTTTTAAAAAAATCAACATGAGGCTAGAGAAATAGCTCAAGAGTTAAGGGCACTGCTGCTCTTTCAAAGGACCTGGGTTCCATTCCCAGCACCCACATGGTGGCCCACAACTGCCTGTAACTCCAGCTCCAGGGAATTCAATGCCCTCTTCTGACCATCACGGGTACCAGGCATGCATGTGGTACACATGCATACATACATACATATATTTATGGGCAAAACACTCATACACACAATTTTTCTTAATTAAAAAGATCAAGCCACACTGGATAGTGGTGGCACGCGCCTTTAATCCCAGCACTCAGAAAGGCAAGTGGCAGGCAGATCTCGGATTTTCAGGCCAACCTGGTCTACATAATGAGTTCCAGGCTAGCCAGGGCCACACAGAGAAAAAAACAAAACAAACAAACAAACAAACAAAAAAACCAAACACAAAAACCCACCATCACCATGAATACAGTCATATCATGTAGCTTATTTTATTGTTAAATTGTCTGTGTACCTGTGTGCAGGTGCCTACGGAGGTCAGAAGAGGGTCTGCAGTCCCTAGAACTGCAGTAGCAGACAGTTGTGAGCCATCTGGCGGATATCTAGTTCTCCGGAAAACCAACAAGTGCTCCTAACCAATGAGCCATTTCTCCAGTGCCTGCACCCTTTCCTTTTGAAAAGCAGCTTCATCGACTTTATAATTCTTGATCGGCAAGGTTTATTTTTATTTCTTTCAGAATTTAAAGTGTTCCACCTACTGCCTCCTGGTCGTTATGTTTTGAGGAGATGCCAGTCCTGTGACGGTTACTAGTAAGGGACAAATCCCCTCGCTCCTGGTGATTTAGAGAGTGTGTATTTGCTTTTGTCTTTGGAGTTTCTGTGTATTGGTGTGGGTCTCTGGGTTTGTCTCTGAGTTTATGCTATATAGAGTCCCTTGAGCTTTGGGTCTTTAAAGAGGATAGATTCATCCATGCCTTTCATCAAATAATGACCATTTGCAGTTTATCCTGGATGTACAAAGGTAGCCGCCACAGGATAATCCATGTAACGTTAGAGTAATAGAACACACACGCATGTGGAGTGGATGTCGATATTTTATGAAAATATTCCCTGAAGCTTTAGCTGTAATAGCCAAGAGGTAGAAAGATCCTGTCACTGACAGAAACGGGATTAAAAAAATGGGACATAGCACATACAACAGCCTATTGTTCAGCCGCATAAAGGAATGGGGTTCTGACCCATGCTACAGTGTGTATGGGACCGGGAAACGTTATACCATAAAAGACGCTGGACACAGAATGAATGGTGTGTGAATCTACTCAGTCTGTGAGTTCAGCATAGTACTGGCACTGTTGGTATCAAGGAACCTGCACTCAGTCCTCGTAATCGCAGAGTCAGTTTGCAACGGTGACTGTTTTAGGAGTGACTGTTTTAGGAGCAGATGACGGCCATGCTTATGCGACACATTTCCTTAACACCAATCATGGGCACACTTAGATGATAAGCTTTGGCTAGGCACGATCAATCGATCCACCGACCGATTAATTGCGCCTTTGGTCCCAGCACCTGAGAGGCAGAGGCAGGCAGGCCTCTCTGAGTTTAAGGCCAGCCTGGTTTTACACAGTGAGTTCCAGGACAGGCAGGGCTATACAGCGACACCTTGTCTCAAACCAAAAGATAAGCTTTACATACATACATACATACATACATACATACATACATACACACACACATGTATGTGTGTGTGTTTGTGTGCATCTGAGTTTTCAAAAGTTAAAAAGACAATAAAACCCAATTTACACATTAAATGAGTGAATTTAATTATTATACCAATGATTTAATTACTTATATCTCAATACGACCTTTTTGAAAGCTATGGAGGACAGATTGTTAGGTACAACAGTGGAATTTTCATAGGGTAATGTTCTCATACCTACAAGAGAGTGGTGATGAGATTAGGTCCAGGGTCATGGTACTGGGAATGTGTTTTCACATGCTTCTTCAGAAGGTATATTATATCCTATCCTTTAGATAGGATATAACAACTGCTTAGAATGTGGGGATTTTATGATCCAACCTCTATAACCTTTGCATTTTCCAAAATAACTGGGATAACATTTCATTTCTAAACAGCATTAATCAGGAACTCTCAAACAGGGAAATAAGACAAGCAATGGGGGCTTGCAATATAGTGGGTGGAAAATGTTAACTGCACAAACTTGCCTAACTCAACGAGTAAAGGGTTTCCATCCCCAGAACCCAAAATCCAGATGCAGCAGCTGTTATCTGGAGTCCTCGTCCTGCAGTAAGGTGTGGGACAGGAAAACCACCCAGAAGTTCACAGGCAAGCTAGCCTCGGGCACCAGAGTGAGAGCCACAGAAACAAGGGAGAGCCTGTCTTAAAGGTGGAAGGAGAGAACAGCTTCCTGAGAGCTGTCCTCCCACCCCTTCAGGAGCACCCAGGTACGGCACACTGCCATGCTGGAGTGCCCAGCAAACACCCACACCAGCATGGTGGGCAAGGCTACCATAAAAGATCAGAAAACAAAATCGAAAGGCATAAATATTGAGCGGCAAGACGTATTTGCTCTCAGGTGGCGACTGCACATGGGAAAAATCAAGGGAGGCGCTGTGGTTACCCAGGAAACACTGTAGCAGTCTCTGTGTACAAGGTCAGTTCAGGGAGCCTGAGTTTAAGTCAGGGGGGACAGACAAGAGCCTCTGGATTCCTGATCCGATGTTGCAAATAATTAAATAACTTACAGTTCCTTACAACAACGGTCTACTGGAAATATAAATATATTTTATGGGCTAGAGAGATGGCTCAGCAGTTAAGAACACTAACTGCTCTTCCAAAGGTCCTGAGTTCAAATCCTAGCAACTACATGGTGGCTCACAACCATCCATAATGAGATCTGATGCCCTCTTCTGGAGTGTCTGAAGACTCTCCAGAGAGTACAACTACAGTGTACTCACATATAATAAATTAAATCTTTTAAAAATAAGTAAATATATTTTTATATTAATATGAAAGAAACTAAAATTAATTTATATTTGCAAAAATTCCATAGATAAAAATATAAAATATTGCTTTAAAAAATCTAAATAAAAATATAAATACAAAGCACAGTGATGGGCTTGGAGACTGCGTTGCTAAGCTGATCGTCATCCTTCAACTATCCTGTAGGTTTTATGATATCTTGACAAAAAGTCTGCGTTTTTTTGCTAAAACTTGGCAATCTGTATTTTTGTTTTGTTTGTTTGAGCAGGTGCGGCCCTAGACATCTTGGATCCACGGTACTCGTGGGAGGATTGGGAGTTCAGGCCCGGCGTTGGCACATGGTGGGCCTCCATCTCAGGATCAGTAACACTGCCCTGCTTGTTTGCTTCTTCAGCAGCAGCTGGAGGCTGGAGCTGGTCCTCCGACCATGCTCAGCGCTCTGCTAAACTCGATTCTCACAGCCACCCACCTACCCAGGAGACGGCCTACGCTGATTTACAACCATCACCAAGAATTCATAGTCTCTATCAGTTCCTACGCTTGTGTTTGGTGTTTGTGAGACAGTATAGCTGCCCTCGCACTGGCCTCAGAGTCAGAGATTTCCCTTCTCTGCCTTCAGAGTGCTGGAATTAAAGGTACGCCCCCAGAAGCCTGGCAGGTTCTAATCTTATTATACACTCTTCGAGTTGGGAAAAACACACACTGGCGTGGGATCACCTCTACCTCCTATCGAATAGTTTCATTAAAACTATTCACTGCCCTAAAAGTCCTCTGCAGTCAACCCCCTGCCCACTGTCACACACCACCCTCAGGCCTCTGCAACCACTGCCTGTTTCTGTCCCAACAGTGTTGTCCTTTCTGGAATGTCGCAGGCGAAGTGAGACATGTTTGGACTGGTTTCTTTACTAAGCGTCATTCAAAGTTCCCTTAGGTATTTTCACAAGTCAATCACTCTTTGTTTACTGCTGCGTGTTCCACACTCTGGATGCGCCCACAGATTCTCTGAAGGATTCTGGGTCGATTTTTGGCAATAAGGAAAATCATGCCCAGATTGTTATATGGACACCAATTTGCCCTCAGTTCCTGTAGACAAATGCCACAGTGGGTACTTGCTGGATTGGATGGTAAAACTGTGTCTGGTTTAATCAGCAACTCCAGAGTTACATTGTTGTGTGTACTACCTAAAGGGTGGCTGGGTCCAAGAAAACAGAGATGACAAGAACCCTGCTACCAAGAGGAAGTGACTGCAGGATGGTACCTCAAAGTTACATTTTATCCTAATTAGCTAACATGGTATTTCAGGCCTGATAATTGGGTCAAATGCATTCCTGAAAAGTTGAAAATAGAACTCTCTGTTCTGCTTGACACCTACAAAGGACGACAGCGTCAAGGCCATCTGCCTTCCCTGCATCCCATTCTGAAGTCGGCTCACCCAAGCCTTTCTGCATACATCTCTCTTCTCTTCATCTTTTTTTTTTTTTAAGATTTATTTAATATATGTGAGTACACTGTCACTGTCTTCAGACACACCCAAAGAGGGCATCAGATCCCATTGCAGATGGCTGTGAGCCACCATGTGGTTGCTGGGAATTGAACTCAGGACCTCTGGAAGAGCAGACGGTACTCTTAACCACTGAGCCATTTCTCCAGAGCCCTCTTCATCTTCTTAATGGGGTCTCCAGGTACTCCAAGAGCCTTGGCGTTTCTAGAACCAAGTTCAAGAAGGTTAGTGAGCCTGTGTGCCAATTCTATCCCCTCAGCTACTCCAGACCTTCCCACGTGCATGACAGGGAGAAATCCCTAACTCCAACCCGTCCATCCCTGTCGTGCCCAGTGTGCAGCATGCAGACTATGCACCGCTGATGTGGGTGTGATGTGGGTGTGATGTGGGTGTGATGTGGTGAAAGCCAGAGAAACCAGATATCCTTCCCTGTCCTACTGTCACCTCATCTTCCGGGAACACAGCATCTTGGATACATCTCCCTCCACACCTGGAACTGCATTTTACCTCAGCAAAACCTCCATGAGTGACTATGCTCTGAAGCACTGATACCCTGCAGCTGATCGCCAAGCTCTTGGAAGGCAACAAAACTGACATCTTGAGGTCTCTATCCAGGATCCCTGACAATGTCCCTTCCCAGTCAGTTTCCAAGCAATCGCTGACTTCTTCAGGAGTCACAGAACCTTGTAGCCACTTCTGGTCAGCAGCTGTGCCGGGATATCTTGCTCCCTCAGCATATCCCAAGCACATGGGAAGGGCGATGGAATCGGCCATCTGACACCACTCAGGATAGCAACATCACATTCTAAAAGCCCTGGCTCCTATCGCTCTCCACTTCAGGAAGATGCAGTCTATTTCAATTGACTTCAGTGGCTTAATTTACATTACTGCAATCCACATATGCACAAAAAGATACATAATCACACCTCATACTCTGTCCTGCTACCTTAGAGTATACGGTCAACATGTCCTGCTCTGAAAACCAGTATTTACAGAGAAATTCTTGTGTAAAATAACAGTGATGTCGCACACAGTATGCACATATATAACTGTAACTGTCAACTAAAATAGAAAATGTATGCACTGAAAAATAAAACACCTACTATGTGTGAATGTTTCCAGACCCAGAGTTCAGGTGCTACATGTCTAATCCCCAATACAACAGCATTGGAAGGGTGGACTCAGAAGAGTTTGTCCTGAAACTCAACTCTGTAGAGCAGGCTGGCCTCGAACTCAGAAATCTGCTTGCCTCGGCCTCCCAAGTACTGGGACTAATAAAGGTGTGTGCCACCACCACCCGGCTCTCAGAAGAGTTTCAATTAGAACTCGCCCTCACACAAATCAAGCATATTCTCAACACATCAAAATTGCTACATTTCTACTGTGTATAAAGTATTTGCTAATGTGTGATTTTTGTTACCTTTTAATAAACTTTTATAATTCATCATTAAAAAAAAAAAAGAACTCGCCCTCATGGGTGGGTTAATTACATTAATTATAAACAAGCCCCTGGGGGTGTGCTCTCTGCTCTCCTCACTACTTGAAATCCTCTATGCAGCATGCAGCCCAGGGGCGCCATTCCAGAGGTGGAAGGAGAGAGCCTTCCCCCCTTTGACCTTGAGCTTCTCAGCATCCGAAACTAAGAGTGAATTCCGGTTCCCAACAGACTATCCTGCCACAGCACCAAGGAGTGACTGACCACGCCCCTCAGGAGAGTCCGTCATTTCTACGGTACCTGGTAACTAAAACATACCAGCTAAACTCCAAAGTTAGAAGTTCAACATCTTCAGAATGCATTCATTTGGTCTTTAAGAACTATATGATGACATATGAATCCTTGTTAAAAAAAAAAAAAAACCCTTGGCTGGGGCTGGAGGGACCATTACGGGCGGTTAAGGGCACTCATGGCTCTGAGAAAGGACCCTAGTTTGGTTCCCAGCACTCACGTAGTGTCCCATGGTCACCCAGAACTCTAGGTCCAAGGCATCCACCCACCCCCTTCTCACTTCCTGAGACACCGGGCACACGCGTGATGCTCATGCACACACGTAAGTCAATCTAAAATTAAAAAAACATTGGCTAGATTTTGTCAATGATTAGTTCAATGCAAAACTCTTAACTTTAAAAATGAGATTTTTGGAGGCTGGAGAGATGGCTCATGGGTTAGGATACTGGCTGCTCTTCCCAAGCACCTAGCTTCAGTTCCCAGCACCCACGTGGCAGCTGATAACTGCTGATAACCCCAGTCCCTGGGGATCTGGCACACACACACACACACACACACACACACACACACAGGCAGGCAAAGAACCACATAAAATAAGTAAATCTTTTTTAAAAAAATGAGATTCTCAGTAAGTTTCAAATAATTATACCCTGATCATAAATGGTCTTTATTTAAGAATGCATATTCCTGTGATTCAAAATCAAATATCTTAAAAGTAAAACTAATAAAAATCAACATGAAAATGTTTTATTTAAAATAGTTACAAGAGACAAGAGGACATTGAGGATTTGTTTTGTTTTGTTTTGTTTTGCTTTTCGAGACAGGGTTTCTCTGTATAGCCCTGGCTGTCCTGGAACTCACTCTGTAGACCAGGCTGGCCTCGAACTCAGAAATCCACCTGCCTCTGCCTCCCTAGTGCTGGGATTACAGGTGTGCGCCACCACACGCAGCTGTGACTTTGAGGTTTTAAAGATCAAAAAAGTAAGTTTAAGAGCTCAAAAATAAAATTAAAATCTCATATTGCTATTATGTTTAATAACAAATATTTGACCAACAGATTATAATTGTACAATAAATAAAATGGCTAATTTTTCTTCTTTACCAAAAAATCATAAGCTGATAAATTAATGAGTAGAAGTTAATAATTTTCATTAAAAAAGGCACATCCAGGCAAAATAGTTCAGGTGATTGTAAAAGTGTTAAAACTCTGTACATAATCAACTGACTTCAAATAAATTACTCTGGAAAATTCTTAAACACGACAGGAGAGTCTTTGAAAATGCAAGCAAGCATGAGGATGCTGCGTCTGGGCCGGTGTTACGCTGTCTCTGGTAGGAAGCCAGCGGAGAGTGCGGCAGCAGACCATCTCAGGACTGGATACCTCAGGAGAATCCCCACCCCGCAGTCTGTTGGCATCAGGTGCTGTCAGAGACTTGACCGCCTCTCTGGTCTTGGCACACACTTGGTAATGGCTGCTTTCCACAGCACAGGGGCCAGTAAGAGGCTCAGGGTGGTCACACTTAGGATAAGGAGGTACACCTGCAGCAGGCAAACGGGCACAGTCACAAGAGTCCCAGGAGGTAAAGCGAACAGCCTACGTGTCTCACTGAGCAGCAGGAAGTCCTGCATTTTCAGAAGACACCTTGGGTGGCACACATAGAGAGTGTGGTCCCATTGGGTGTTGGGAGGTACGCTGTAAACCAGAAGTATATCCATCTTTAAAGAGGGGAAATGCCACCACGGGTGAGAGGACATTTGCAGTGGGAAGAAGTGGTATTCGACCTCTGATGGAACGCTCTGGTAAGTTCTGGTAACTACCAGGGTGGTGGCCTGGTTTCATTGATGGCCTGAAGGTGAACCCTCCAGGACCCCACACAAGTCAGAAGGTCTCAGAGGGATCCATCCTTTTCCCATGATACAGCTATGCATCCGGCTCAGGGAGGCCTCATTCACTCACTGGGAACCTCCACAGTGCTCCTACTGTGTCCTGGACACTGCTGCTTCCACACACCCCTTACACAAAGAGACAGCCTTGGACCACCGATGCTCCACAGACTTCCCTGAGTGTCAGTGGGAGCTTCTATTGTAGGGCTATAACAGCCCGTCACAGCGAATATCAGCCTGATAATTATAATTACTGTCAAGAAGAATGACATCACTTCTTGGCCTTTGGACTAAGATCAAATATAAAAAAACGACAGCAGGATTAACTAGTTATTTCCACCTAAGAAATTCATCATCTTATATGAGAAGAAAGCACCCAAGCCCAGCTTCCGTGACTCCCACCAAAGGCTTCCTTCCAGGCCAGTTTAGTGCCCTCTGAGAGTGAGCTGCCGCCCCTGAGGCCTGCTGTGCCTCAACTACTAAGTCAGGAGCAGAGGGCATAGGGGGTAGGGCTGGGGGTGGGGCTGGGGGTGGGGGTGGGGGGGTTCCCTCTTTGTAACTGCTTGGACTGAAGTACCCCGTGCTCCACAGGGCTCTCACTTCAGATTATAGACTCTCACCTCTCTGGAGATGATGCCTGCTCTCCGTGCTCGGCTCCCCAGAACAAAGGAGAACTCGCTGACCTGTGCCAGTCCTGCGGACACAATCCACTTGATGTACTGGCTGCTCCTTGGCAGGATGAGAGACAAGACCAGCACTGCCAACACAAACTGTAACAACAGTTTATCGCATCGCTATTCGTGACTGGAGGCCGGACAAAATCATTCTCATAACACAAAATTTCAATGGCTACCACAGCTTCTAGTCACAAATCACACAAAAAGGTGCATACATTGGCACATCAGATCACCTACCCAGAAGACACAAGATAAATAGATAAACTATTATACTCATCTAGAACAAGAAGGCAAAATAAAAGACTTGGATTCACTGACAGAAAATAAGCCTTCCCCCAGCAAGTTGAATCGATAGCATTAAATATTAGGTGCTTAAGACGAAGACTGAGTCCACACGTGAGATCTTCTCAGGAACTGGCAGGCACTCAGCACTAGCAACTCACCAGATACTGCTAAACAGGCAGTCACTCTGACTTAGGCACCAGTACAGGTAACACAGTTGTATTGGCGGGTTTTGTGTGTCAACTTTACACAGGCTGGAGTTATCACAGAGAAAGGAGCTTAAGTTGGGGAAATGCCTCCATGAGATCCAGCTGTGGGTCATTTTCTCAGTAATCAAGGGGAGAGGGCCCCTTGCTGGTGGTGCCATCCCTGGGCTGGTAGTCCTGGGTTCTATAAGAGAGCAGGCTGAGCAAGCCAGGGGAAACAAGCCAGTAAGGAACATCCCTCCATGGCCTCTGCATCAGCTCCTGCTTCCTGACCTGCTTGAGTTCTAGTCCTGACCTCCTTTAGTGATGAACTGCAACATGGAAGTGTAAGCTCAATAAACCTTTTCCTCCCCAACTTGCTTCTTGATCATGACGTTTGTGCAGGAATAGAAACCCTGACTAAGACAACAGTAGTTTGTGGCCACAAGGACGGACATTGGGAAATGCCCACTGGATTTCCTGCGTGCTAACACAGACCACCATCAGGAAGGAAGCATGGGCCGTCCTTAGACTTGTCCAGAACAAGCCTGCAGATCTAGAAAGATGCTCCCTGACCTGGCTTCTGGCAATTCCTAACATCTCAGTCCTGAAACAACACATCATCCTAAGAGCCTGACTACTGGCCAGCCTTGCCCCCTTGGTTCTGTCAGGGGACGGATCAGCAGGGTCTCCACACAGCGGCACTTGGAGACACAGGTGTCATTGGGGCTTTGCAGGATTTATACAGCTGCTGGCTGGAAATGAGGTCTCATGGGAAGTGCTCTCCTGTGTAACATGTGTGAGATTTCAGCTTCCAGTTCTAGGAGAAAGCCTCATACCTTCATGATGACCACGGACAGGGTGAGAAACACCAGCACAGTCAGCTCGTAGATCACAAAGGTGGGGAACACGTGAAGCCCTGTGGGAGAAAAAGACAAGACACCTCAGAACAGGGTCCAGACAGGACTGTGTCAAGAGAGAGGGAATGCATGAACATTGCTGTCATTATAGAAACTTCGAGGTACGTGAGAGCAATAGCTATTGTTTGAGGGACCTGGACTAGCATCTTTAGTAATAACATCCCAAGATAAAGTATCAGCATCAAAGTAGTCATTAACTCACACATGACAGAAATGTGTGGGTTTGGTTGTGTTCTAGTAAAACTGCATTTATAGAACATGTGGCAGACTAGGTGGGGACACGGACTAGCCCTTGTCGCTGGTCAGAAGATGGGCCGCAAAATCTGGTGCTACATCTACACCATGCTCAATGCCCACATAACCTGGTCATGAAACCTCCAGCCTCAACGTCGCGCTCCTCATCAGCCTCAGTGTCTCCTGCAACCCAGCAAGCCTTTCCTCACCATGGGCCATAAACTGTTCCTCGTTCCTCATGTCCTACAAGTGTGATCCCTGTTTAGATAGATGAACACTTGCTGGCCAACGTCCTGGGATCGCTACTGTTTCTGACTAGCAGCTGTCCTTGGACTTACTAATGCTCTTTCCAGAGCGAGGTATCTGCCTCGCTCATCTCACGGCTGAAGTGTTGTCTGATGGAGCGGAGGCCATTTATGTGGACAGAGTCCTGAACCGAAAAACCCAGTGACCAGAGGTGGAATGGCCAGCTAGGTGAGTTCCTTTGGAAATGAACTCGAATTCCCTTGATGAACTTAGCATAAAGGATGGAAGCAAACACATGCGGACTTATTCACCTGATCTGAGGATGTTTCTGTTCAGATAACACACTGGCAGAGTTCTGGGTTTAACAGTCTACTTTAGGGCTGGAGAGATGGGTCAGCAATTAAGAGCATGGACTGCTCTTGGAAAGGACCTGGCTTGGTCACCAGCACCTACACTGGGTGGCTTGCAACCACCTCCAGCTCCAGGAGTCTGTGACATCTCTGTCTTAAGGGCACCAGCATGGTGTGCAGACACATGCACATAATAAAAAACAAAGCAACTAGTAAAAATACAAAATGCAAAAGCCACTCCAAAAGCTAGATAGTTGCTGGGTGTGGTAGCAGATAGCTTTAATCCTCAAACTCAAGAGGCAGAGGCAGGCAGGATCTCTGTGAGGCCAGTCTGCTTACATATTGAGTTGCAGGACAGCCAGGGCTATATAAAGAAAGCCTGTCTCAAACAAACAAACAAACAAACAAACATATGGATCCTCAATGACCCCAGATGACAGGATATGGAGGGGAGCACACAGTAGCCTGGTGAAATATGGAAGTGGGTTAGATGGGAGCTGCCTTAACACAATGGACCATCAGGTGGGGACAGCAGGCAGCAGGCCAGGGAGTCAGACCTAGCAAGCTGTCAGCATGCTCAGTGGGTGTCACAGGGTGAGGCTGGAGTGCTGAAGAGAGGGAAGATACGGCCATGTGCTATGTGGGTCATCACGCACTCGGCCGATGTCTTCTGCCCCAAATCCACTGAGAACACTAAAGTGCTGGTAAGTGGTCTCACTTCATCCCTCCTAGCTGCTGGGCCTCCCACTGTGCACCTCTCCTTCAAGAGCTGTGGACAGCCTTCTGTATTTCTACGTAAATTGTAAGGCCTGGCATTCGGGTTCCACGTCTTCCAGGGACTGCACTCAATCTGCAGACCGCAGCAAGGCACATGAGCATCCAACAGCAGAGAGCAGAGAAGCCAGGGTGCTTTACGGCTTCCCTCTCCTAGCTGTTGCTCTGGTGTCCAGGGTAGCAACCCACCCTATTCCCACAGTTGCACGGCATCATGGGACGTGTGGATGGCACATGGGGCCCTGAAGAACACCTTAAATGATGACATACATTCTCAGCTCCACACTGATGAAACCTGACAAGCAACCAGATAGTTCTTGTCCTTTTGTCCTCCTCCCATTTTCCCTCTTTTAGGACAAGTCTTTGCCTCAAACTCTAGGAAAGCATATTTCTATGCAGACAAAACAGACAATCTTGCGTGCTTCTCGAGAGATCACAGCACTGTGGGGAGTACCTATGGATGCGAAGAAGATGATGGCCAGGAAGTCCCGGATGGGCTCGATGTACGCCATCATCTCCTCGGTGACCATGTGCCCTTGGGAAGAGACCAGTGCTCCAGCCAGGAAGCAGCCAAGCTCCATCGAGACGTCCAGCAGCTCTGTGACCTGAGGAGGAAGGAGGCAGCTTCATACCTGGTACTGCCCTGTCAGACACTCACTGGTGGAGGGTGCTCACAGACAGACGCTCGACAGACGCTCCTCGACCCAGCAGAAGAACCTCGGTCAGAAAAGCTACCGCCCAAGTCCCACCCTAGAGACACAGGTTCCTATGAAGCCCCAGGAGGCCCCAGAAAGAACGCACACAAGAGACTGACATTGGCTGAGTCAGTCATCCACATCCGTAAGAGAGAAAATCCAATATTTCAAAGTCACTCACGTAGACAAGTGTGATATTTTTAAATGAGGATATTTTCCAATCTTTACTGTGAATATCTGTAATGTGTTGTTCTCTTTATCTGTGTCAGGAAAGAGCCATACATGCTCCAGAACTAAAGCTAATCTTCTCACTGACCTCACAGAGAAGACAGACAGCCACCACAGGCAACCACACTGACAAGGAAGTAGAGAGAGCTTCCGCGGGTCCAGGGGGAGAAAAAGCAAACACGTGAGGCATGTCAGACAGCACGGTGGTGGGTCATCACAGAGTAGTTCTTTAACTCTTGCTCTGTTAGGCACAGAGCTCAAGACTGGGCCAGAAGACTGCGGGGTGTCTAGCTTCAACAGGGTGTGAGAGCAGGCAAAGAGAAAGAGGCAAAGCACCAGCAAATCAAAGTAACAGCCTAACTTAACCATGTAGGAGCAACCTACACGCATACATTAGCACAGACACATGCACACACCAACCCACTAGATGAACATACAAACACACACACATATAATACATATATATACATATATACATTACCCACATATCTTTACAAAAGTGCACATGTACATGTAATTCCTCACACAATAGGTACATGAATGAATTCAAGTGCATGTACCCACATGTATACAACATGGCTGGCTACCTGGATTCTGACAGGGTTATACTATGAAGCAATGACCAAAGATTCTATTATACATGTGGCATTCAGAAGTACATGTGAGAAGTGGATCCTTCCCTCACACTGACACTGAACTCACAGCCCGGGTGACTGCAGATCTAAATGAGAAAGGGGAGCAATGCTATTTGCAGACAGTAACAGGGAGCAACGTCATGGGTCCAAAGGAGCCAACATCTGTGGATGGCGCGCTGGATACACCATGTGCCATCTGTGGATGGCACGCTGGTCACGCTGGGTACG
The DNA here is from genome assembly GCF_947179515.1 of Apodemus sylvaticus. Classification (NCBI taxonomy): domain Eukaryota; kingdom Metazoa; phylum Chordata; class Mammalia; order Rodentia; family Muridae; genus Apodemus; species Apodemus sylvaticus. The sequence continues at coordinate 9,003,903 of NC_067489.1, read as the reverse complement.
CCATATGCCAACCTCAAAGAAAACACTTCCTTATTGGAGTCCATTGAAATTAAAAACCACAGTTTAATAAAAATTGCCGTTAAGAGCGAGCCACGGCCCAGAAGACTTTAGCGAGAATGGACGTGACATAGGACACTACGCAGCCATACAGACAGAAGTGCTGGTGCACTCTACATGTGAACCTGGAGGCGTCAGGCTGGGAGAAGCCAGACACAAACAGCCACACGTGTCTGACCCCACACATTAAAAAAAAGAAAGCCAAGCATGGAGGCAGAGCAGCGCTTGGGGATGAAGAAGACAGCAGAGTAAGGGCAGGCTGCCGTAATCAGTGGGGAGAGCGCAGAGAGAGCGTCACACAGTAAGTAAGATGATTAAAATCCTGAAGGTTATGACAAATGAATTTCGCAGCTGCTTTTTAAATGACACAGACAACTTGCCAAAATAAGCCCTACAAATGAGTAAGTATTACCAATCCCATAAAGAAAAAGACTTTGTAAGGACACATCCCACAGCAGATCCCAGCAGCCCCAAAGCAGCACCAATCTCAATTACTGCACGGATATGCAGTAAAAACAGAAAAGCTGAGGTTAAAGACAACACTGAGAATGGTGCGAGAACTGGGCTCCCGTCAACGTTAATGTCACAGATCCGGCTTTGGGCAAACCTGACCGGCAGTGAAGGTAACCAGATGTGTACTCCAGCCCCCAGATCCCACCTCTTTAGAAATGAGATCTGGGGGCAACACCATGGAGACGACACACAACAGTTCCCTAACACCACCCCAACAGGAGCAGCCGCATGGACTGTGAACATCGAAGGCCACAGCTGCTCCTGACAGCAGCTGCAGCTGTCCAGCCAATCCAGATGAGTGATCAAGGGGAAGAGCCCAGAGCCCGGGAGGAGTTACTCTCATGGTCGGCACGTCCTGGGGAAGGCGCCATCAGCCTACACACTACAGCAGCTTTGCTGGACCTTCCTTTCAAAAAGAAAAGACTCTGGAATGGGTAAGGCGGTGACATATTTAAATGACTAACACATTTTGAAAGAGTTAGTCATCATGAACAAAAACAAGTTTTGTGCTTCCCCAAGGTAATAAAAATAAAACCAAACATAAATAATTTACCTTAAAAAAAAAAACCTGAAACTTGGATGCTGGGCACAGTGGTGCATGCCTTTGTATCCCAGCGCTTAGGAGGCAGAGGCAGGTGGATTTCTGAGTTGGAGGCCAGCCTGGTCTACAGAGTGAGTTCCAGGACAGCCAGGGCTATACAGAGAAACCCTGTCTGGAAAAAACAAACCAAAACCAACCAACCAACTACCATCACTACTACCACCACCACCAAACAACAACAACCAACAAACCATCAACAATAACAACAACCAAACCAAAACTCTGAAGCCTTTCCTGTCAGACAGGCACAGTTTGAGGAGGAACACTCAGGTCCCCAGGCACCACGCTGCCTAACTCTGGCTCGGCCAGGCTCCCTGCCAGCCTCTCCTAACCCTTAGCACTGCCTTCCTTCCTTGGTTCTGACAGTGCTCTTTTATAAGTACTAAACAGACGCTCTCTCAGCCATACACAGCCTCTGAGCTTTTGCTCGCTGAGTGACTCCCTGGAGAAGCGCCTGGCTTTGTGCGGATGAGCAGTCTCCCTGCCGGGCGGATTGCCTTGTGTGCTATGCCACCGTTCCTATTCCTTATTCATTTAGTGTATGTATGCTTGTGTATGCAGATGGAGACCAGAGGGCAACATCAGGTGCAGTACACAACCACATTCCCTCTCCATTTTATCTATCATCTATCTATCTATCTATCATCTATCTTTCTATCTATCATCTATCTATCTATCTATCTATCATCTATATCTATCTATCATCTATCTATCTATCATCTATCTATCATCTATCTATCTATCATCTATCTATCTATCTACCTATCATCTACCTATCATCTATCTATCTATAATCTATCTATCTATCTATTTATCTATCTATCTTTGCAGGTATAGCATGTGACTGAAGTTGAAGCTTATGACTCAGGTGGACTGCACGGCAAGCAGCCCCAGGGATGCTTCTGTGTTTGCGCCACAGCCCCTTAGCTCAGGGCCACACTTCTCACCACCTTAGCCAGGGATCTGAACTCAGGCAAACACTTCAACAACTTCAGCACTTCAACAACTGGACTGTCTCCCCAGCCCCAGTGTGCCATAGCTCCTTTTCTCTCCCCTCAGAGGACAACTGGACTGGACGTGGCTATTATAATCTAGTGCTATGAACATGCATGAGTTTCTGAGGGAACACGCACAGCTGCTGGACAGCACAGTTGAAGTGTGAGGCGACGCCAGTGCTGCTGAACTGTTTACGGCGTCTCCAGGCCTTTCCCTACTCTCTCATGGGAAACCTACTTTCTAACACAAATCTTGTTTGCTTTGTTTTTATTGTTATTTTATTTTTTAAGATAACATATCATTCCCCCTCCTTCCCCCTGTAACCCTGCTCATATACCCTGCCCTTGCTCTCCTTCAAATACATCCTTGGGTCTGTTTTAAAGTCCTTCCTTTACAGCACGAAAAGCCGTGCCATGCTCGTCCTCACCGAAAGGAACAAACAGTGGCTTCAGACTTGATCCAGTGTCTTGAAGGCAAAGCTTAAGACAGTAGTGTGCTCAGGTGACTTTTTGTGAACACTTGTCCGTGTTTAAAACTGCAACACTCACAGATCATACTCTCACAAGGACTTGGATAACCACACGGGCTCAACCACGCAGGACAACTGAATAGACAAACACTCTGATTTAGTGCCTTAAGCACTAGGGAGGCGGCCATCGGCCTCCTGGAGGCTGTGCGCGGGCCACACAGACAGCGCAGACAGACACTCGAGTTACCGTCAGCATCAGGAAGGTGAACGCCGACACTCCCAGGACAAGGATCTCTTTGTTCCCCTTGCTCTCCACGTGCAGCTTCCGATAATACGGTCCTACAAGATACGTCTTCATAACAAGACACAAAAGAAAGACAGCAGCTAGCGAAAAGAGGATTTGTCCGATCAGAAACAGTATGCGCAACACTTCCATGACGGCGCTGGGGAGGAAAAGAGAGGAACATCATCTCACTCCAGGGCATTCCTGTAGAGTCCCTAAGTGATCTTAAAACAGTTTTCTTTAACGTGTTACAGAATGAATGACCCAAATCATACTTGTTTTTATTTTATTTTTAAAAGCTAAAAGAAAACCTATACTTTACATTAATTTAGAAAATTAAGTCATTTGACTCAAATGTGAGTTTCTTGGGGATCTATGCTTTGAAGTAAATCAGTCTCTGAGACTGTAAAGAGTTTCCACTGGGGTTGGGGCGGCGCTCAGTGGGAGAGAGTGTTTGCTCACAGGCATGAAGACCTGAACTCAGACAACTAGTGCCAGGAAAAACAACACCAGAAAGGTGAGGGTGTGCTAATCCCAGCAATCAGGAAGCTGAGGCAGGCAGATCTCTGTAAATTCAAGGCCAGCCTGAGCTATATAGTGAATCCCATGCTAGCCAAAGCTACATAGTAAGACCTTGTCTCAAACGCCAACAGCCACATGCCTGCTCGGAAGCCCGGTGCTGCAGGGGTCAGAGGTGGGAGGACACCTGGGGCTCCAGATTAAGGAAGAGGCATTGTCTCCAGGGAATAAGACAGTGTGATAAAACAGGGTGCCTGGTGGCTTCCTCTGCATGCACACCTCCCCATATGCAGGTACGCTGCATACACAGGCACACACACCATACACTCGTTCATGTACACCATATACATACCACATACCAGTACACATTCATGCACATGCATATACAGCACACATACACACATATACAGCACAAACACTATACATACACATACACAATACACAATATAAATATGCACACACACACACACACACACACACCATACACAGATACACACACCACATACACTCACAGGTGCACATGCACACATACATACAGAGGTCTCAACTGAGAACTTTTGACCTTATGGATACTATACGCTAGAACTATCGTTAGCGGGTACATGTACTGGAGAGAAGCACAGTGTTTCTGTGAGTAAGCTAGAGCTTGTCTGTTCAGACCAGGCTTTCAGTCTCTCACACAGTCTACTCTCTGTTCTGAAGGCTCTCTATATCTTCCACCGTGGCTATGTCCTGGCTGGCGGTCCTGGAGGCCTGCTGGACTGATAAGATGACCAAAGGCTTTCGGACAAGTTAATTTTTCCCGGTTGACTTCTTCTTCCACATGGACCAAGCAAGAGCAGACTAGGTTTGTGGAGAAGAATGAAAGGACTGAGAGGATGTAGCAGGCCAATGGCAATGACATCCACCACGACCTCTACACATCGCCACATGTCACAACACACGTGTGCAAAGACCCATGTGCATCACACTCCCAGAGCATCCTCGGCACACACGTATGCCACTGTCATGATGTTGTGTGATATTCCAGCCCGGGAGCTGGTACACAGCAAAGCCAGCCTCGGCTTGTTGCATTGGCCACAGCCCATGCTCGGAGGCGTGGACACGAGCTCAGGCGCCACACGGGGGAGGCGCGTGGACACGAGCTCAGGCGCCACACGGGGGAGGCGCGTGGACACGAGCTCAGGCGCCACACGGGGGAGGTGCGTGGACACGAGCTCAGGCACCACACGGGGGAAGGTGCGTGGACAAGCAGTGGCAGCTTGCAGACTCACCTGGAGGAGGTGCTTGCTCCCGCCTGTATGAGAGTCGGCATGACGGCAATGAAGAGCCCCAGCTGCACGTCTTGCATCACCAGCATGCCAAGCAGGACTGTGCTGTAGTCAATGTCACCTGCTGGGGAGACAGCTTCTCAGAACAAAGTCCCCCAGGCGAAGCCCAGGCCTGGCGGCTGCAACTACTCAATAAACAAAGGTGCGTGCAGCATCTGCCTGAGTCTAACTTGCCGACCGTGACAAGGTGGAGGGGACCCGACTCCACAAAGCTGTCTGCGCTCCGCACGCATGCCACATCTACACACGCTAAATAGTAAAATAAAAATAAATCACAGGGAGTGACATGCTTTCAAAATAACATTCAAATAAATGTTAATATTGATGTTAACAATCAAATAAATAAAATGTTGAATAAATTCAAAATAAATTACAATAATCTTTGTAATTTAAACATCCACAGACTTTTAAGGATCTCTTTGGAGACAGGTGGGGCACACCTGCATCCCAACAACTGCAAGGCCGAGGCAGAAGGATCCCTTCAGGCAAGAGTTTGAGGCCATCCTGAGCAGTGTAACAAGGGCCATCTCAAAACACAATTTAGAGGGTTTACAATCTTTAAAATCAATGTTTGCTCTCAAAGAAAAATGTATTTAATTACTTTTGTTTGAGATGGGGGTGGTTTTATTCCATTGTCCAGCCTGGCTCTGAGGCTGAAGTCTCTCAGTTAGAGAGGCTGGAACTACAAATGCACACCATTGCCTGAAAAACTTTCTTTTTTTCTTTTTTTTTGCTTTTTGTTTTTTGTTTTTTTTCGAGACAGAGTTTCTCTGTGTAGCCCTGGCTGTCCTGGAACTCACTCTGTAGACCAGGCTGGCCTCGAACTCAGAAATCCATCTGCCTCTGCCTCCTAAGCGCTGGGATTAAAGGCGTGCGCCACCACCTCCCGGCGAAAAACTTTCTTATAAAGAAAATCACTAAAATACCTTATTCCCATGGTTTGCTATTAATATAATCGTAATTATAATTGCGTTATATAATAAATATATATTATATTATATTATATTATATTATATTATATTATATTATATTATATTATATTATATTATAATTATATCAAAAGATGGTCTGGCGAACAAGATGAGGTACGTGGATAACGGAAATGTGATCTCTGTCCTCAGCCCCAGCTCCCTAACCAGCCAGGCTTGCTCTTGGTGGTGGGTTCCACATTCTGTATACCACCGCAATCCCTGACGCCCCTCCCCATCCCAGGCACAGGAAGGGGCTGCTCTTAACCACCGCAGGAGAGCGGGAACTACAGATTGCATTTCCACCCTGGCGGTTCCTGTTTGTGCTTCCAAGCACTTGCAAATCCTCGCAGATGGAGAAAGAGACCGGCGTGTGCTGTGCACCTGCTGCCAGCTTCCAGGCGGCCACTACTGCCACGAGCCCTCCCTGCTCTGCAGAGCCAACAACAACCACACACCACGCCTGGCATCCCATGAACTCTCTTCTTGACTCGCAGGACTGTGAGCCAAAGTTAGCCCTCCACCCTTAAGTGGCTTTTGTCAGAGTTATTTCACCATAGGAACAAAAAAGGTAAGGGAACGAACTGTGCATCCCTGGCCCCCCCCCTCGCCCACGCCCTCAGGGGGAAAGCCCACCTTTCCGGCAGCAGCTCTCCCTCCTCCCTCAAGGTCGGGGAGGGGCTCTGACTTCATTCCTTCAATGGAATCGGGGTGGCAGTTCTTACAGTGACTCCTCATTTCCTCCTTCATACCTGCCACAAGTGCGAGTGGTGAGGCTACCTGGTCACAGCCACAGAGAGTCCTGTTATCTGAAGGGTTCTCACTCTGTGTAGCCCTGGCTATCCTGAGCATGCTCTGTAGACCCGGCTGGCCTCAAACTCTGAAATCGAGTTCTGCCTCCTGGATGCTGGGAATTAAATGCATGCATTACTACTGCTCTGCGCTCAATATTTTGTTGTCTGAGTGGTTTGCCTCTGTGTGTGTGTGTGTGTGTGTGTGTGTGTGTGTGTGTGTGTGTGTGTGTGTGTGATGTGCATGCAGTGCCCTAGGAAGCCAGATAGAGGTTGTGTGTGAGCTGCTGCTGGGTACTGAGACCCACATCCCAGTACTCTGCAAGGGCAACAAATGTTCTAACTCACTTCCGCCGCACCTTCCTCCAACCCACGCGGGCCCTTCCAGGGCTCTTGGCCTCCAATAAATCTGAAGGGCCCTTTGCCAACTCCCATGAAAATGCTGACAATCTTTATTAGAATAAGTGAGAACTTATAAATTCAAAGAGAAAACACATCTTGGGGGGGGAGGTCTTTTTGTCCACGAACACAGAGGAATTCCCTGATTAAGTCTTCAGTAATACTCCATTAATATGATTTTCCCCTCTCAAGAGTAACATATACCTCTTGAGAGATGTATCCCCAAATTTCTTATACTTATTACTACTATACGTTAAAACTTTAAAAAAAAAAAATAAGATCTTTAGCCCAGGCTGGCCTATGAGGCTGAAAGTGACCTTGAGAAAATTTGTGATTTCCCTGCCTCTCCCTCCCAAGTGCTGGGATTCCTGGCCCAGTGCCCTCCTGTGGTTTATGCAGTACTGGGGCTTGAACCCAAGGCCTCAGCCACCTCGACAAGCACTCTTCTACCTGAGTGATGTCCCCAGACACTGGCCACTCCTCCCCAGCTGGATCTGCTGACAGAGCAAGTGAACCAACCTACCTGACGCATTCTGTTAGTCTCCATCCCTCAGTGTACCAGCCTCCCCGCCACATGCTCCCTACAGCATGGCCTTTGACCTTTTCCACAGTTTTGGCTGACCTTAAAAACCAAACCAAACCAAGCAGTCCTCAGCAGTCCCCCTTGTGAATCTCCTTCCTCGCTGCTTCCCTGCATGCTCACCTGGCGAGCAACCATTTGCTGTTGCAGTCCCACAGCTGGGGGAGAGGATGCCAGACAACGCCCCTCTCCTCCGAGCGTTTCTGTGTGTGTGATCTTCTCTCCCACAGCTACAGCTTCCCCACCCTCGGGAATGGCCTGACGATGGTACAGAGAAGGTACGCTCTATTTCTTTAAGCCACTGATCTCTTCCGTTGAGCCTTGAGATTTTCTTGGACTGGAAACAAACTCCATTTTTTCCCATCAGGGTTAGAGATGTACTTTAATCTTAGCTTCGTGTCTTCCTCTGGTTCTGGAAAATCACCAGCCATTCTCCATAGTGTCTCCCACACACAGACGCCGTCCGGCTTCCCCCTCATCTGCATGTGCATAAATGCCCTCTCCTGCGTCTGTCTCCTCTCAGCATTTGTGTCTGGCCCAATTACATACATGTGACACCTGCCTTTGTGCTTTCAGTCATCTGACCATGCCCTTTTGGTCTAGTGAATGCTCCTGTGAAGGACGGACGCATAGACACTGAGGTTGACAGCGGTCTTTTCTAGAAGCAGATTTCTCCTGTGCAGGCCACACGAAGCTGTGTGAAGCTACCCCACACTTCTCCCCTGGCCTGACGTAACAGCCTCTGTGCCCCCATCCTGTGTCCCAGGTTCCATCCGTAGGAATATTGGGCCTGTTGGCTGGACTGCCACAGATGTGGCCACTAAGGCAGTGACAGCAGGGGAGTCACCCAAGGAACTGGTACATCCGTATCCCATGAGTCCCAAGGTCTGGTAGAAACAGAGTTCTCTTAGCCTCTTTTGCCAGTGAGAAGCCCCTTACTCCCAGGTTATACTATGAATGTATTGGGACAGTCCCAGTGGGACGCAGCTCCAGCCCCAGCTTAGCGTTCAGGAGGCCTGAGGCCAGCTCCACACACTGTCCCACACAGCTCCTGAGCCCGGCACATCCTTTTAAGTGTCACTAAGGAGTCGGCCATGTCTCCTTGGGTTTCGTTTTACATTTTCCCTCTATTCCTGATGAGTTCAAGAGTCAGCGTGAAGCCGCTCTGACATTTGCGGTTTGCTTTACTTTCACCAAGAAGCAAAGTGCGCTGCCCGGTGAACGTGCATATGTGACATTTATAATGCAGCCAAAGACACGATGGGAGAAAGAGCAGCTCGGGACTGTTGTATGCAGCTCTGCCCTCAGCACACGAAGCAGTGCCTCAGAGTGACAGCAGCTCACACACGCAGGACAAGCTGAGCTACGTAGGAGAGCTGGGGGTTTCTTCATTGCGAAAGCACTCTGCGTTTACAGGAAACTTCCCCAATTGTGGTAGGTCCCAGTTCTGCCATAGTGAAACCAACCAGCAAGAGCACAGCCCCTCGGCAAAGCTGCCGCCTCGGCAGCCTCCGTCCTCTGCAGCACAGGCTCTGGGCCTGCTCTAACTTCATTCCAGCTCTCTACCAATGCTAACAGCAGGAGCACACAGTGGGTCTTCTCTCTCTCTCTCCCCATCTCTTTCTCCGTCTTTTTCCTTCCTTCTTTCCTTCCTCTTCCTTCCTTCCTTCCCTTCCTTCCTTCCTTTTTTAAAGATTTCTTTATTTATTATGTATGTGAGTACACTGTCACTATCTTCAGACACACCAGAGGAGAGCACTGGATCCCATTACAGATGACCACCATGTGGTTGCTGGAAATGAATTCAGGACCTCTGTAAGAGCAGCCAGTGCTCTTAACCACTGAGCCATCTCTCCAGCCCCTGGGTGTTTCTTTTAACCCAGCAGAAGGGTGGATGCAGGGAGGCACTGAGCACAAGAAGGCGAGCTCCTTGAGGTGCTGACATGTACCTGCATAGCTGCTGACAGCCGGGCAGTCCTACCGAGGGACCTGCAGTTCCTCCTGTAGTCATGAAGGTGCGGGTGAGGTGCACACGAGTATTTACCACACACAGACTGAGGACCCGCTGCTTACCTACCTTCTTTTTCACTTCGGGCACTGCCCACTAGGAACCTGGACACCAGGGGCGTGCTGGATAAGGACAAACAGGTGGAAATGAAGACACTCTGAGTGGGTCTGATCCGCAGGAGGTGTCCCCACCATAAGCCAAAGGCAATCATCAGCAGGGTCATATAGCAAGATCCTTGTAAGGATATCCTCCACACCTGCAAAAGAACACATGTATCCATACACAGGCCAGGGCAACGGGCCATTGCTGAACTACAGTCGCGGAGTAAAGAAAGAACACACATTCATTCACACGTGTTCCGAAGGAACAGCTCGTCTCTGAAATGTCACTATAGAACAGAGAACGGACTTTGCAGGAAGGAACTCGGAGTCAGTGCACGCACCTCTAATAAACACACGCCCCAGGCTGAGAGACTCTCACACACAGATATATATGCCATGTACAATCACTTCATAGTACCCCGCCCCAGGCTGTTCATACACCCGCACCAAATACCAGATACTGAAATCTTCCGATGCCCAATCTTGTAGTTTTAAATTTTACTTATTTTTGTGTGTGTGCATGTTTGGTCTGTACGTTTGTCAGTACACTCATGCCTGGTGCCCATGCAGCCCAGAAGAGCATTCCATAACCCTTGACAATGGAGTTATAAAATATTGTTAGATGCCCCGTGGGTGCTGAGAACTGAGCCTGGGCCGTCTGGAAGAGCAGCCAGTGCTCGTAACTAGCCCTCTCTCCAGCCTTCCTCAGACCTTCCTCTTTAGTAAAAACATGTGGTACTTATGTGTCCCTGGGGGTTTCCCAACAGAGCACCGTGAGCACAGTGACAGATGACTGGGTCGAGAGCAGCTTAGTGTAGCTCAGATCCACTCATGGATAGGGATGTTCACACCCGAGAGACTGGTTCCAGGCACTCAGAGCCTTTCTCTCCTTCCTGCGCTTGGCAGTCACAATGACACTCAGGAGCTAACTCACTTAACATTCCTGTCACAAACCGTTAGAGTGCCCCAGACTGCATCTCACTAAACCACTGAGGAGGCAGACTCAGATGTTCAGGCTCATGGATTTGGGGCAGTCACTCATGCAAAGCGAACTCAAAGGGCCTGGAGTTTAAGACTGCATATGTCAGTCAGCAGCCACGCGCAGAGAGGTCACTGACTCTATAGCTTTAGTTTCCACATCTGGAGGGAGGAACAGTGAGACTGACTGACCTCTGAGACAGGACTCTGGGGTCCTTGTGAGAGCAGACCACCCTTAGTAGCTCTCCAGGACAAGGAGGGGTCAGGGGAGAAACAGTACACAGACAGACTCAGAACAAGTGGGTTCAGTCAGCAGTTCTGAGTCAGATGAGACCCTGGATGGTTTGAAATGCAGCCTACAGGTTACCCTGGGTCGCACCACTTAGGCTTTATCCCCAATTGATTTTAGCATAGAAGAATTAGGAAGCTCAATTAGAAGCATTCTTCTCCTTCATCAGGGGCATCACCCTGACCTTCAAACTCAAACTTTCAGCAAGAGTGCTAACCCCTAGACAGTTACCCGCCTCACAGGCTGCCTTAAGTTTGTTTCTTCTTTCTCAAGGCACGCTGTTCTGAAATCCGAAAGACAAGCAACAGGGCAGGATTTGACGTGCTGTGCACATAACACCACAGCAAGAACCTGCCCGAAGGCCAGAAAGACAAGAGAAGAGCACAAGGATTCATAATTTATCCAGACAAAGGTGGAAACTGATGAGCTATTAAGATAAGAAACAACAACAGTTCAGAGGCAGGTACAGCAGCACACATCTGTAATCCCAGTGCTAGGGAGAGTGAAGCAGGGGGATCTGGGAGTCCACAGCCAGCCTTAAGTACACCAGTAGACCTTGTCTCAAGCCAAGAGGTAACTTAAGTCAGGTAAAGCAGGACGGTGAGGAAGGCCCTGGCAGGCTCGAGAACTCAGACTAAGCAGTCAGCAGGGACGGGCATTGTGGGAAGAAGACGACTCTCTGCCACCCTGGGAAGCTCACCCGGATTCCAGCAACTCTAGCTGCTTCTAGATCCCTTCTGAGTCCTGAGAGGGTCTCCAGAAATTATTACTAGTTTGGAAAACACTATCGGATCTTTTCTACATAAACTGCCTACATGGAGGAGCCCTACTGATGTGGACTTTTCTCTCCTTACTTTAGGCTGTCCTTAAGCCCCCAGTCATTTATGTTTGCATGACAGTATAGGAAAGACATACTGACATGGGGGTTTGCTAAATCAATACCAAGCTGCATTCCAAACGAGGGACTACAATGGTAACAGAGCCAAGGCACAGGCCTAGGTTTAGGGCTGCCACAGAGCAGACTCGAGGAGATGCCCTGCAGGGCCACTAAGTGAAGGCTCAGCAAGGCCTTGAGGAAAGACAGGTTTCCAGTCCAGCATTCTTCTCCTTCATCAGGGGCATCACCCCACCCGTCAAGCACACAAAATACACTCACACGACAGAGCAAGAACCCTTCCTATGGGCTCTCTCCATGTCTAGATCACAAGGGCGAAAGCCCCCAAACAGCACCAGTCAGAACTAGCACAATTACAATGTAACAATATGCCATAGGATGTCATTTCACCATCAACCTTTGAATACTACAGAAAAAAAAAAAAAAAAACAAAACTAATGATGAAAACCAGGAGAAACATTAACAAAATTCCACTAGACAGATGTGGTGGTTTGAGTATGCTTGACCCAGGGAGTGGCCTTATTAGGAGGTGTGACCTTGTTGAATTAGGTGTGGTCTTGCTGGAGGAAATGTATCACTGTGGGGTGAGCTTTTAGACCCTCCTTTCTAGCTACCTGTGAGACAGTCTTCTGTTTCCCTTCAGAACAGGAGGTAGAACTCTAAGTTCCTCCAGGACCAGGCCTGCCTGGACACTGCCATGCTCCCACCTTGATGATAATGGACTGAATCTCTGAACCTGTAAGCCAGCCCCAATTAAATGTTGTCCTTGTAAGAGTTGCCTTGGTCATGTGTTTCTTCACAGCAATAAAACCCTAACAACAGATGATGTCCGAAACCGATGACCAGGAAGGCTCAGAGTCCTACTGAAGAGCTTATTGCTCATTATAAGGAAGCAGGACTCCACCTGCCTTGCGTGCCATGAATCACTATTTACACCAAAGGGCTCTAATTATAAAATCCCAGATGAGCCACTGTATTCAGAACCAGAGGTCACATGTTTCCATGAAGCCCAACCAGTATGGCGCTCATGACGGCGCTCAGGAAGGCACTCATGAAGGCACTCGTGAAGGCACTCATGACGGCGCTCGGGAAAGCACTCATGACTGCACTCGGGAAGGCGCTCGTGACGGCGCTTGTGACTGCCGGCCCAGCTCATTCAGACAGAGCAGGCCGCCCCACAGGTCCCTGCTGCCCGAGCTCATTCTCCCATCCACCATACTCTTCAAGAGAATACACAGGAAAAATGGAGCTGTTTTTAATTTAGGATCTAGAAGAAAGGTTAATTTTCTTTGTATTTTCAATTTAGAAATGGACATATATGGCTTATGATGTAAGGAGTGCACAAGGAAACCAAAGTCCCTGGAAGGGGGCACTGACACAATGCAGAAGCAGCACACCGCAGCCCATCAGTCCCAGGCAGTGAGAGTGCACAGATTAATGGCAGCAGAAAAGAGGTGAAAGGAACTTAAAGGCAGTCGGACAAGCAGCCTCTCTCCAGGGAAGGCAACAACGGATGCTACAGTGTGAACACAACGTCAGAAACCAGTGGCTGCTCTTGGAAGCAAATGGGGCTTTAAAGAGAAAGTTAAAAGGCATCAGAGAGCTAGGAGTGGTGGCGATGCACATTTACCATCCAGACGTGGGAAGCAGAGACAGGAGGACTGCCGTGAGTTCAAGGCTTCGTGAATATCAGGTTCTATGGGGAGTCAAACAAAAACCCAAAACACTGGCCAGCTTTCATAGTGCTAGAAGGCGCTAAGCCAGCTACTGGAAGGGAAAAGCAACAGGGATCATAACCATCTGCAAATCACGCACCACGGCAACCGGCCTGGCAAGACATGCCCATTGGTGCAATAGTGGTGTGAACATCACGGGAGTAACCACCCACCTCTGACTGAACTCAAGTCCCACTCCATGAGATGAAACCCATACCTGTCACTGTTACTGAGCCAAGAATCTATGACTAGACAGGACATAGGATCTGGAGGAGAACCCACTGCTATTATCTGTTAAAAAGGCATAGCATTGAACTGACTCCTACTGACTTATCATTGTACCTATAGATCTCCTGAGAACTACAGACTAGAGGATGCTCAGCCCTAAAGGGAATATATATGCCACACCCCATTTCCCAAGGTTTAGGGACCACTGCAGAAGAGGGTGTGAGAAGGGTGTAAGAGACAAAGGCAGTGGATGACTACAGGGAAACATCCTTTAGACACAGCAGGGGAGTCGCACCCATGAATCCACAGCAGTTCTGACACCCAGCACAAAACCCGTGCAAGCCCAAGCCAGACCAAGCCCCAGTATGGAGGGGAGTTGGGTACAGTCTCCAACCCCTTGCCACGGCATGGACGGCTACTCTTAGCTGCTGGGAGGGGAGGGGAGGGAAACAGGTTTGTGTAAAACTGTATTCCCTGATGACGCGGCCACCCCCCAATTGAAGACCATGCATCCAAGCATACTGGAGTAGCACAAGCAGGTTAAAAAAGAAAATGGAGCCAGACTTGGGTGGGTGGATCTGAGAAGGGTTGGGGGCCTGAATATGATCAAAAAAGCCTGAAACTTGAGGCTTTCGAAGAATGAGAGAGAGAGAGAGAGAGAGAGAGAGAGAGAGAGAGAGAGAGAGTCGGGGGAGTATAGCTGGGAGAGCTGGGGAAGGAGTGAGCATGATCAGGGTAAAGTATATAAAATCCTCAAACAGTAACAGTGAATGCTATTAAAGAAGAAGTACTGGGGACTGGAGCGATGCTCAGTGGTTAAGAGCACTGACTGCTTTTCCAGAGATCCTGAGTTCGGTTCCCAGCAAACACATGGTGGCTGACAACCATATGTAATGGGAACTGATGCCCTCTTCTGGTGTGTCTGAAGATAGAGATAGTGTGCTCACATACATAAAATAAATAAATACATATTTTTAAAAAGTACTGTAGAAAATTTTGGGCCCATAGAAGGGCACAACTATAGCTATTCCCTATTGTCTCCTTGTGTGCTCGCTTCTTTACCTTGCTGCTACCAACGAATGTGTTCTTTTCCCATATTCAGTCAGACTATCTGCAGCTCGGGCTGATTTCAGACTCTCAGATACTAGGGTTACAGGTTCATGGTACTGGACAGTTTGACTTCTTTCTTTTCTCTTCTTTTCTTTTCTTCCTTCTTTCCTTCTTTTCCTTTCCTTTAGGTTTATTTTTAATTATATGTATTCGTGTGGGGATATGTGCTCATAAATCTGGTGTACTTGGAGACCAGAAGTGTTGAATCCCCCTGGAGGTAGAGTTCCAGGTAAGCCTGTGAGCCACCTGATGTGGTTGCTGGGAACTGAATGGTCTTCTTCCGCAAAAGCAGAAAGTGCTTTAGTTGCCGAGCCATCTCTCCAGCCCCACCATTTTGCTTCGGCTAGTGCTGTAACAAACATTTTCCTTTGTTTTTATCCTTTAGAATTTTAGTCACTACAACGTTCCATCAGGCAGTTAAGTTACTACTTAACCATTAGTTATTGACGACAATCATTTACCTTACTGACTGACCAGCCTGTGGGGAGATGCCACAGCTGCCTATGGAGGTCAGAGGGCAACTTGCAGGAGCCGGTGTTCTCCTTCCACAGAGTGGGCCTGGAGCTCAAACTCTGGGGCCCAGGCCTGGTGGTGGCGCCTTTCACATTCTGCTGCACCATCTCACCAACAGGTTGTCTCACCAACAGTCCATCTCACCAACAGTCCATCTCACCAACAGTCCATCTCACCAACAGTCCATCTTATCAACAGTCCATCTCACCAACAGTCCATCTTATCAACAGTCCATCTCACCAACAAACTGTCTCACCAACAGTCCCATTTTGTTTTGTTGTTTTGAGAGTGGGTTTCACTATGTAGTCCTGACTAGCCTGGAATGTCCTATGTAGAGCAGGCTAGCCTTGGTTGCATAGAGATCCACATGCTTCTGCCCCCAAGTGCTGGGATTAAAGGCATGTGCCACTGTCCCTAACTCCAATGTTTCTTAAACATGTTACCATGAGGAATTAAAACTCCTTTGTTGGTAAAAATCTGTCAGAGTGTGGGTGTGTAATGGGGACGGGGAGGCAGTGTGTGTGTGTGTGTGTGTGTGCAGGTTCACACTGTATGAGGGCAAACTTAGGTATCATTCTTTGTACTGTCCACCTTTTGGAGACAGTCTTTCACATGCTAGGAGGCTGCCAATAAGGGTAGACAAACTGGCAGCAAGCCCAAGGACCTCCACTTTCTTCCAAATACTAGGATGGAAGTATATATCGCCATGCTTGGCTTCCAATAGCATTTTACCCCCTAACACTTTCAACCTTGAAGAAATTATTTCCCTACTTTTGAGGTAAAAGAGAAATCTCTAATTCACTCTCCATCTTGGGAATTTTCTTCTAGAGAAATTCACTGAACATTAAATCTCTATTACATTTTACCCTTAGTTACAAAGTTTTTGGAAGGACACATATAAAATTGTATGAAAATTCCTCCCATTTATTAAGTTTTGACTTTTTCAAATTAATTTTCTAAAAAACAGTGTCAAACTAAAATGTCATATTCTAGTTTAAAAAAAACAAGCCCTCTCGATAGCCAAGAGGACTCTAAATGAGCTCAAGGCCAGTCTGGTCTAGCGAGATCCTGTCTCCAAAATAAATAAATACATACATACATACACCAGTGTCTCCCCCAGGCGACGGCAGAGGGGCTGGGTACTTACCTTTCTCAGCTTCTCTGGAGAAAATTCTAAGCCAACCAGAAACAGAGTAAAGAAGACCCCAAATTCTCCTAATGTCTCCACCTGCACAATAGACTGAGAAACAAGAAAGTGTATTATTTCATGTTTAGTTGACTTAGTGTACTTTACCAAAAGAACATGTGCTAATAGAGAGAGAAATGGTCTCTAGCCCTTCCTCCCCTCAAAAATATAGAGTATGTTTTCCAAAAAGGAAATGGATTTTGTGAATTTCTCTTATATCTGAGGACTTTTTGACTTCCTTAAGGTGTGTGTCACACACACATATGCGCATGCAATTTTTCTTGATTTGCCAGAGGGGTATTTCCTTCCATTATAGTTTCTATGAAGAGCAGCTGTGGGGCTCGCCGACTTTCACATACACAGCAGCCATTCTGTCTTCAGCTTCCTTTCAGGGAGAAGGACCCTCCGAGGCTGAGGTTAAGGCCACTTCACACTGACCTCTTGTTTGGAAACAGCATGTCTAGGTAGGGAAGTTTTTCTCCTGAGGTAAATTTTCACTTGTGGCCACATCACAGAGGTTTTGGTGTGTAGGGTTCAAATGAAATATATCTTTTGACTCATGTGTCTTTTGTCTTTAACCTTGTCATATTGAAGGAACAGAGGCGAGACAGCAGGTTTGCGCTCTACTGCTTCTCAGAGCTGCTGTGGGTGCTGCTGTGGGTGCTGCTGTGGGTGGTCCGAGTCCTGAGCTACCAGCAAGCTTGTCCTTACTGCTTGCACCTGCCGCTCACCTGGCTGTTCTATTTCCTCCCCGTCTCTTGTTTACAGTGCCTCGTTCGGACCATCCGTAAGTCCTTCAGTGTGGAGATTCATTCCACTTACTGTAAAAGCCGATGGCATTTCCCTGACGTGTTGATTTGAAGCTTCCTTCCTGTTACTTCTATGTTTCCTGCTATTTCTATTTTATTTCTATGTTAGTTCTATTTTCCAGAACTTATTGTTCTGGGTCACTGGGAGTACTTATTCTGAACACCAATCTGCACAGCTCACAGTGCTGTGGAGCCTTTGAGCACCTCACAGGATGGAGGGCTGTCTTCACAGCAGGTGAATTTCTTCCCAGAAGGCCTGAAGCTTTGATCTTGAGAAGGCTAGGCACATGGATGTGTGAGCACACGGCGCTCTTCCTAGCCAAGGATCACTGGCTGTCACTGAACTCTTCCAGCTTGACTGAAGCACGTGGACTGGAGCATCCTGTGGGTTCCCTGGGTACTGCTTGCTTCCGAGTCCCTAGGGTGTCTCAGGGAGACAGGGAGGATCCCCGGGCTGCTCCTGTGACCACCCTTATATCATTTCCTCCATGATGACCTCACAGCACCCACGCTGAGAATCCTCTTCCCACCGTTCCCCACTTAAGTGGCATGCTCAAAATGCTCCAGGACCCTTCTTTCCTGTCAGAGTGTGTCTATTTCCTGATAACCTATTCCACAGACAGCTTCAGCAAAAGGAACCTTGATCTCTACTGTCTTGAGACTGGGACTTCAGTCAGTTTCCCCAAACCACGGGCACTACATTAAAATTACACGGAGACCAACATTTCCAGTTGACCCACTGTCTAGATGGTTGTCTGGATAACGCAGGCCATTACCTCACCAGTCATTTATAAATATTAATATAATTCAAAGAGATGAACTACCTGACATCAAGCCACTGTGCATGAAGACACGCAATCTTCCCATAGATTACAGACTGCGTCAAGGGCACCCTAGGCTGGCATCTGCACCAACTCCAGCTCACATCTACTTAGTCTTCACTCCTGTCTCTTTTCATCCTGTTCGACACTAGCGCAGAATGAATTATTCTTACCTTAATACTGTTCAGTCCTGAAGGCCCCAGAAGCACGCCACAAATTATATACCCAAACATCGTAGGCAGCCCTATTGTCGTACACAGCCAGCCACAAGGTAAGGACAGCATTCCTATGGTCACGATGTCCTAACACAGGAAGAAAAAGTCAAACACAGAGTGGTTGGCTGGGAGGGTGGAACAGGAGGAAGTCTCTGCTTTCGTCTCATCTCATGAGAATAAAGGGCAAGAGATAAAAGTAAGAGGAAGACTCTCTCGACTGCTGTGCCTCACACGGAGGCTGACTGAGAGCCTTAAGCTGTGCTCTAAGAGATGAAGTCCAGTCCTGACAGAACCGGTCTGTCTGTTCAAGCTCCCTAAAAGCTTTCTTTGACTCCTGCGTACCTGAAGTCCATTGAGTGCTCTGGTCCCATGGCCCGGGGAGCTCACATGCTAACTCGCCATACCGTCACCCCTTAACTGATCATGTCGCTGACTAACAGTACGATCTGGCACTGTGCTGGAACCCCCAGGCAAGTGAGACTTGAGATGGGATAGAAATTCTTTACTCATCATAAAAGGAGGGGGAGAGGAGAGGAGCCCCGCCCTCCAAGGAGACCACTGATGACGTCATTCTGCAGTATCAGCTCTCTGGGTCCGCTCTAGTCATAATCTCAGACAGCGGTTCATTGGGGTTTGGTCTGTTGCTATGTGTTGTCATGCTAAGTGCAGGCCACGTAGGCCTGGAGAGTCCGCAGGCAGACCCAAGTGATGCTGTGTGACCTTGCCCCCAAGTTATTTCTGACTGGTGAATACAGATGCTGACATCCAATAGCTGGGCAGAAGAGACACGGGAGGGGTGGGGTGGGGTGGGGTGGGGTCCCGGGCCTGGGGTGTAAGAGAACCACGAGGGTGGAGACGGTGAGTAGAGGAGGAAGTGTCGTGGGTTAGGAGAGTCACGAAATGATGGCCGTGTGGGTCGGATAATTGGAGTTAAGAGCAGCCCAGAGGAAACATGGCAAATGATACAGAGGGACTACTGGCTGGGAACAGACAGAGCAGCCAGAGGATAGACATCTGCCGCTCGTGTGCTCACTAAGGCTTCTGTGGTTAAGCGCACTGACTGCTCTTCCGGAGCTCCTGAGCTCAATTCCCAGCAACCACGTGGTGGCTCACAACCATCTGCAATGGGGTCTGATGCCCAATTCTGGTGTGTCTGAAGAGAGCAATTATGAATACATAAAATAAATAAATCTTTTAAAGATAAATAAATAAATAAATAAATGTTGTGTATGCTTTTATCCAGGAACTAAATGGTTAAATGGTCGACTAAATGGTTGAAATCCTGGACTGGGATTAAATTTCTCTACAACAGCAGCACCTGACAGGAGCTTGGTTCTCCAGTAAGAATTAGCCCTTGGGAGGAGCCCTTGGGCACCGTGTCTTCTCTGCCCATTGGAGGGGCTATCTGAAACTCAAGTGTGGTGCTGCATGCCTGTGACCCTGACACTCAGGAGCTGAAGTCAAGGCTGATAAGCACGAGGAGTGAGTTCAAGGCCGGACGGGGCTCCACAGTAAGGCCTGTCTCAGCAAGACAAAACGAGTGTTCCAGTGGGGCCTCTGACAGCGGGAAGGCGGGTCTCCAGCCCCAGCCTGATGGCTACGGCTTGCCTTTATGAAGTGGTGGTCTGCGCGTGGGATAGTGGAATCTCTGGGCTTGGTCAGAATATACTGGTTGTTCTGGGAGTCGATGAGCATGCTGAGGCCCAGGCCGTCCTCCGCCTCCCTCCTCGTGATGTTCTGCTTGGAACTGGCCTCTGCCTCCTCCACTCTCAGCACTGCCTCGAAGTTGACGCCTTTGACCTGTAACAATAACCAACATCAGACAGTTAGAATGAAATGTTTTCACTTAAAGAGTAAAGGCTGAAGGAATATCGGAAGTGTTTTAGTATTCTGTGACCAAAAGATCCGTGAAGTGAAAGTCGGTTGTCAGGGTCTGTAATCCCAGCTCATGAGGATGAGGCACAGGATCCAAGTTCAAGACCTACTCAGCCCCAGAGTGGACCAAGGTCAGCGCAGGCAACTGGGCAAGCTCCCATCTCAGAAGGCTCCGAGAAGGCAGGTGTGTACGTTGGTGCCATGACACTGTTCTGACAATGTGCACAGCCCCGGGTTCAATATCCAGTTCCAACAATCAAAACAATCCAGCCCAATAGTATCCACTAGTCAGAATTAGGGAAATTCTCAACTAGAGAATTTAAGGGTAAAATTATTAGAACCGGGGACTGGCTCAGCAGTTCAGAGCACTGGCTGCTCTTCCAAAGGTCCTGAGTCCAATTCCCAGAAACCACATGGAGGCTCACAACCATCTGTAATGGGATCCAATGCCCTCTTCTGGTGTGTCTGAAGAGAGTGACAGTGTACTCATATACATACATACATACATAAATAAATACATAAATACATAAATAAATAAATAAATAAATAAATAAATAAATAATAGAACCTATGCTGCTTCCAAACACCTACCTGGTTTACGGTATATTCTTTCAAATATTTCTAGGAGCTCTTCTCCAAGCCAGAACTGACAGACCGAGCTCCCTCTTCCTGTTCCCATTTTCCCGTGCATGCCTACTCTCAGTCTGATTTGGCTTTACTCCATAACACTGTCTAGTCTACCCAAGACCCATAATTCTCGGCATTATCAGGGATTCCCCCTTATGATCTCAACATAGCAAAGTAAAACACAAATCCTATTTCTGCTTGAAGCCTGTCTTTTGGAAAATTTAAGATAAGCTCTGAAACCCAATGGCCGAAACTTCCTGAATCCAGAGTCTTAAACGCACATTGTGAGACATGGCAGTGACCGTGGTTGTCAGAGAGAGAGCAGAGCTGAGCGGTGACGCCCACCTTTAATCCCAGCACTAGGGAGGCAGGCCAGGCAGATTTCTGAGTTCGAGGCCAGCCTGGTCTGCAGAGCGAGTTACAGGACAACCAGAGTTACACAGAGAAACCCTGTCTCGAAAAACTAAAGAGAGAGAGAAAGCAGAGTGGCTTCTCGCTTCTGAAGATACGCCATATTAATTTCAATGTGGCACGGAAGTGTTTTAGCTTAGTAGCACTCTCGGCTTCACTGAGACATACTCTAAGTGTCTCGCCCACGCCAGGGCCCACATTACCACAGTGGCTTAGCCAGTGGACTCCGGTCAGCTTACTGATTTGTTGTCGTCGAAGGCGTGCTCCTCTATCTCCTCCTCCAGGCGGTCGGCAGCTTTCCTCACGTCCTCAAGGATCTCGTCCAGCATGGAGAGACTCTTGTTTTGATGCTGCATATTTTTAAGGGCTTCTACTTGGTGTTTTTCTGCGGCAAGAAGTTCCACATACTCCGTCTCCTCCTATTGATTTGTAAGAAGTGGAGGTTTAGTAAGCTTACACCAAGGTGTGACATACTCCATTCAGTCCACTAAAGGCTGGCCCCTGGATTAGACCTCTGAGTCTTCCCAGTCAATGGGACAGGTGCAAATGTACAGAGTTGTACAGGTGCAACTCTGGCTCTACCCAGCAGGGGGCGTCGTGCATCCTAAACCGCTCAAATATGCTGAGCTTGGCAAAGTGTACAGGGCAAGCAAGAGGGAAACACACCAAAGGAGAAAGCATCCTACTGTAATCGGGCCTGCTCACCACCCAGGAAGGTCCTCTGCTAACATGAAACCACATGCCAGGCACAGCAAAGCCCCAGGCAGGGTGCTGCCACGCATGAGGCGCGGACACTCGTGGGCACTTAGCTGCTCTCTGAGTTTACAGGTAGAGCCCAATCCAATCCTAGTCAGTGTGACTTGAGCAGTAGGAGTCACGTGACACACATAGGCACCTCCAGGACACAATGATGGCACCAATAGGCTTCGAGAAAGGTACTCCCTCCGGCCACCTTTCCTAATTCTGTATGTCACCATCCCATCCCTAAGGGCAGTTCCTCCACCTGACTGGTGGCTGACCTTAATGGCGGCCTCCCTCAAAGCCTCCAGCCGCTGTTTGCTGCTCTCTTTCATGTTGACAACGTCTCTGTAGTCGCCCTGCAGGGCTCTCTGCAGTCCGTAGATGGCCTGGAAGACCGAGTTCTCACTTTCATTCAGCTCTTTCTGAAAAATCTCAAACGTGTGCACCTGGAAGAGCTTCTCCTCGTCTGAAAGGCTGGGGTCCTTCTCCACAGCTCTGATGGCGTTCTTCAGTTTGTTGAGAACCACGTTCTTCTGCCGCAGGAGCCCAGTGAGCCTCCTGCAGCTGTCCAGCGCCCACTGCTTCCTCTGAGTGGCGGTGGCGCCCTTCCCACGGTGCAATTTGATGGCGTGCTTGGCCACCTCCTCGTGCTCGGCAGCACTGGCTATCAGGTGAAAGAAGGGAAGCAGCATCCAGAGGAGACTCTGGTCCAGCACCTTCATGGTCCAAGGATGTGGGGCGGGAGCAGAGACCTCCGCTGCAGGCGGCTTGCATTTTACACGCACATTTTCAGCTGAAAATGAATTGGACATTGCATCAACTTCTGAACTTACCATATCCAGGCTACAATCAAATACTTGTTGGGGTTTTGTCTAAGCTCCACCCCACACCTACCTGGCAATAGCCAGGTATGCCCAGCCCCAGAGATCTGGCCCATTATAAGAGGGGCTGCTTGCTCCTCCTCTCCCTCTTTTGCTCTCTGCTCTCCCACACTCTCTCACCTTTCTGCCCTTGGGGCTCTTTCCACCTCCAAGTGATCATGGCAGGCCTTCTCTCTCTCTCTCTCTCTCTCTCTCTCTCTCTCTCTCTCTCTCTCTCTCTCTTTCTCTCTCTCTCTACCTCTCTCTACCACTAACTCCCATCCCCTACTCTGAATAAACTCTATTCTATACCATGTCTGTGTGTGTGTGGTCCCTCAGGGGCAGAGGTGCCCAGGCAAGGGCCCGCCTGGACACCTTCCCCCACTCTGCCTAGCCACACTCACCTAACCCCCTATATTCCCCCCCTTTAAGCCCTTTCATCCTGGTGCTGAAAGTCCTTTCAATACTGAATGTTAAGTTCCGTAAGTGGAGAGTAAGGGGCTTCATCTGACTTTAAAGACAATTTTAAAGGTTTAAAACACAGTCCCCCAACCCCCGGCACAGTATCACAAGCCTGTAATCCCAGCACTTAAGAGTGGGAAAGGGGGGCTGGAGAGATGACTCAGCAGTTAAGAGCACTGACTGCCCTTCCAGAGGTCCTGGGTTCAATTCCCAGCAACCACATGTGGCTCACAACCATCTGTAATGGGATCCGATGCCCTCTTCTGGTGTGTCTGAAGACAGCTCCAGTGTACTCACATACATGAAATAAAACAAACAAACAAATAAATAGAGGGAAAGAGAAAGACTAGATTGGGAATTCAAGGCCAGCCTATGCTAACATCTTGTCTGAAAAGAACCCAACAGGTAAATCAGTAAATAAATTACACATAGCTTCATAAACTGACCATGTGTGAAAGAAAAAGCCCATTAGACTTATGAGGAGTCAGACATCAGCAGTAGAAGAAAGGAATCAGTCTCCCCTGCACACTGGAAGCCCCTCCTCATTCGGCTACTCTGCTGGCTTTCCACGCCCTCTGGAGCATTGCTAATTTCCCAAAAGAGCCATAGTTAATGAAGCAAGACACAAGGATCGCAAACGTTCACAAGTCTGGTCACGCCTGGAACTCTATGATCAAAAATCCAAACCATTTCCACCGCTAAACTTCAGGCCCGCTCTCCTTCCCTCCGAGGGAGACCTAACACAAACACGGGTGTTTGGCAAAGGAGCTGAGAGAACCTGGTTCCTGAAGTCTCGTCTGCGGGTGTGAGGAAGGTCTCGGTTCCAGCTACAGCGGAGATGACTAGAAGACACAGGCCGGGCAGGTGAGAGAACTGTTTTAGAAGCCGGTAGCAGCAGTACTCAGTAACCGACCCTGAGAGACAGTGAGCTAGGAGGCCGAAAAACGGGAAAAAGAAGAAACACAGGGAAAGGGAGTCAAACTCTAGGAATCAGCTGAGCATGGAACCCCTGGTCACAAGGAATTATACCCACAAAGAAACAAAATATACCGCCTTTATACAATTTACAGCTCAGATATGCCCATCTGATCTCTTAATGGAGCCTCCAACTGACTATCCTGCCTGTACGACATCCTCCATCTACAAACATGCCAGTATTTCACGATCCTGGGAATCTGCCTCCTAAATACACACACACACACACACACACACACACACACACACACACTTCTCTACTAACCCCAATGGTTTTCTAGGCAATGTGGGCTAGGTGTAGCAAAAATGAAAGATGGCATTTCTAAAGACTCTAACTCTACCCAGCAGAGGGAGGCAAGCATTCTGATAAGACCAAGAAGAGAAAGCCAGTGGAGACTGGCTGACAAAAGCAAACAGGAGAACTTGGACAATCAGGGCAACACAGGAAGTCCTCTGCTTTCTCTTTTCCTTTCCATTCATTCTGTGTGTGTGTGTGTGTGTGTGTGTGTGTGTGTGTGTGTGTATGACAGGATCCAGGGTCTCTCTGTGTAACTCTGGCTTAGTTCTCACTCTGTAGACCAGGCTGGCCTCAAATTTAGAGATTCCCCTGCCTCTGCTCCCGAGTGTACGATAAAGGTGTACGATGCTATGCCCAACTTTATTTTCTTTCTTTCTTTCTTTCTTTCTTTCTTTCTTTCTTTCTTTCTTTCTTTCTTTTTCTTTCTTTCCTTCCTTCCTTCCTTCCTTTCTTTCATTTTCTTTCTTTCTTTTTTTTTGAGGAAGAAACTTTCTGAGAGTCAAACTCCGGTCTACATTCCATTTGGAACAGCAACAGCAATACTTCCAGCATAAGAATCACATACATTTCCAGGCATGGCAATTCAGTCTTATAATCTCAGCCATGAGCTTATTAAGAAGGAAAAAGACCTCAATATCCATTTTTGAAACACTATGTTTACTACTATGTAACTAGGCTACTTTTAAACATCTGATTCTCCTGCCTCAGCTTTTAAAGTAGAGCTCTAATTCTTTGCAAGATGATATAAAGAAGGAGAAATGGATGAGACAGCAAAGAAAAGTCTCAATGGGAAAAATTACTGAATTAAAGGCCTCGGTTTAAAGCCTATCTATCCATTCATCTATCTACATATCCATTCATCTATCTATCTACCCATCTGTCTGTCTATCTATCTATTCATTCTATCTACATATCCATTCATTTCTCTATCTACCCATCCATCCATCTATTCATTCATCCATCCATCCATTCTTTCATCTATGTATCCATTCATCTATCTATCTATCTATCTATCTATCTATCTATGTATCCATTTGTCTATCTATCTATGTATTTTTCCATTCATCTATCTATCTATCTGTCTGTCTGTCTGTCTGTCTGTCTGTCTGTCTATCTATCTATCTATCTTTGAGACACTCTTACTAGGTAGCCCTAGCTGTCCTGTAGTTAGCTATGTAGACTATGCTGGCTTCACACTCCCAGAGATCTGAGTTTCTACCTCCCATATGCTGGAACTAAACGTGTGTTCTTCTATCAGCAAAGCCTATTTTAAATCCAAAGCACATTTAAAAAGAGCTCTTGTGCCCTCATAAACACAACAGGTAGCTGTCAAAGATGAGGCACTTCATTCGCTGACCAATCCTTGAAACTACTTTGCAAACAGTTAAAAGGAAAACATAATACGGAAGAGGAATAAGATGCCACAAGCTAAAGAAAGATAAGAAAAACAGAGGCCGAGCAAACAGTGATTTGACTTAGAACCAATGAACCATAGCGTCTTGATAGTGTCCAAAGGGTTGTTCAAATAGCTACTTTATTTGTTCAGGAGGTGCCGTCTTAAATCCACAAAGAGAGGAGACCCAGAGCCTTCTCACTAGCAGCTGCTTGTTTGCTCTTTCTTTAGTTAGGGAAGCCAATGAGGAGAAAAAGAACTGTGAAGAAAGAGGCCCTTTCATCAGCAGCAAATATTTCTCTGGTAAGTAAGCAAATCTACACTGCACAGAGGAAGACGATCTGGATGCTGAAAATAAACAGAGGTTAAACCCACTGTGCTGGAATGACCTTCCACGTCACTTTCAACCCCTACTTGATTGGCTTTACACACACACACACACACACACACACACACACACACCATCTAAATTAAGAATTAATGTGTAAACCATCTTGGTGGTTGACTCTGGCACATCCATGGCTGTAGAAGTGTTGCAGGGCACCCACATCCCTTATTGAAAGACAATCTTGGGGCATCTTTCCAGGCCTATCTTTAAAAAGAGGGTAGCTGTCTCAGTACCTCACGGGGCGGGACACAGAGACAACCTAAAATTCCAGGAAAGAACAAAAAACGGGAGGCTCGGGGAGCTGATCCTCCGAATTTAGCTGAAGTCTTGGAAACGGGAGTCTCCGCCATACCCCGAAAGAACTTCTAGGAAAAGGCCCCCCAACCCTTGGAAAGTACACAAAGGCAGTCTCCTAGGAAGGACCCCCTTTTGGAAGGGACAAACCAAGAAGGAGCCCCGGGTAAGAGTCTCGGGATTGAGCAACCCGGATGAGGACCCCAGTGGAGTACATCTCAGGACAGGAGTCCCCGCAGCCGCAGAGCTCACCCCGATGGAGGAGGCCGCTCTCTGGACATGCGACCTCAGCATCACTGTCCCCGATCCGGAGCTCCCCGACGCAGCGAACCAAAGGGCCGCCAAGGACTCGCCCTCATCTCTTTCCCGACCGCTGGACCAGGACTCTGAGGACGGCACCGCCCTCTTCTTACTTCTGGCGCTTCTGACGTGCAGCTAAAAAGTAGGTGCGGCTCCTTTAAGCAGGCAGCAGATGGACAGCTCCGTCATCCTTCGCGCGGCGCGGTGCACGCCGGGAACTGGAGTTTTGGGACCCGACAGGCCAGCCTCCTTCCAGAGGGTGCGGAGCCTAAGAGTCACAGAACGGCAACAGCCTCCAAGAGAGGTTACGATGTGCCCAAAACGCCGTGCCTCGGAGCTGAAGGGCGCCTGTCCACACTGCACGCGGAGAGCTGAAGACTGAGCGAGCCCTCTAGTCGTGGGAAGGAGCGTTCTGATACTGCGCCTGCGCAAAGCGCCTGCTGCTAGCAGCGGCTGCGATCCCCCTGCGCAGAGGAAGAGCGGCGTGCGCTTGCGCAGAAAATTGAAGTCGCTTCGGCAGCATTGGGGAGCATGGTAGGTGGCTGGCTTTGCGCTTTGCAGGTGCGGGCCAGAGCAGGGCGCGGAGGTCACCGCTCCGCGGCTGCTTCAGAATAACTGAACGGAGGGGCCGGGTGTGTTGAGGGAGGGTACGGTTGACTTGAAGAAGCATGGTTATGAAGAGGGGTGTGAGGAGCCCAGTTGGATCTCCGGGAGGGCAGCGGCGCCGGGTCAGCCGGGTGTTGACCGGACCGGAGGGCGGAACGGGGCCATGCGACGGGTGACACCTGCCTGCTGGGCGGAGCCGACCCGCGTCTGAGTGGACAGTGACGCCGACGGGGGCGGAGCTGGCGGAGCTTTGAAGCCGTCAGTCGGGGAGGTTTCTGGAAGAGGTGGAAAGAAGGGATCCCCGGAAGGTGGTGCGCAAAGCTATGCGGGGTTAGGATGGTTTGTGATCCGCCCAGCTCTCACCAGGCGAGGATAGCCCCACTTGTCCGCTCTCCTCCTGAGATCAGACTGGGAATCCTGGCGACGGGGAGGGACCGACTGGACGCCGAGGTAGAGGAGGGTTTGCCTAGTAGAGCCTTGCAAAGGCTAGGACCGCAGGAGATCGCTGACAGTGATCTCGGGGTAGCCTTGCTCCCAGAGGATGCGAGCGAATGGGAGCCGAGGAAGACAAGTTTTGTCTCTGTCCTGGGAGAGATGTCTGCTTGGTTTGGAGTTTGTATAGAGGAAACAGTGGGCTGAGGACCGAACCGCGGGGAGGGAAGAGGGGATGATGGAACGAATACCGAGAAGGACAAGGCTGGAAAACTAAAAGGTTTGAACCTAGAAATCAAGAAATAATGGAGAAGAGCAGCCGAAAGACGCCTTTGACCAGCTGCTAGCAGACTCAGTGGCACAGCCACTCACCTATGCTCTTGAAAAGGAACTTCTCTGGGGAAGGAAGTGTTGGGAGGCTGAAGATTTGGGAGCATTTGGATTTTGTACCTTCACTTCCAAGCTTGCACATGCACAGTCAATCTATAATGGGTCACAAATCTATTTGATCAAATGTTTGTCGTATGAGCCTTTTGTAAATTGACCATTAGAGGAGGTATTTTGCTAAGTGTCTCTGGAAGGACATTTTACAGATGCTTTCTAGAATCTTAATATAGGATCAGCACCCTTGTGCCTAGATTGTGTGTTATTCTTCACAAGATAACATAAAGTGTATGAAACTTTTTCATACCAGCCTCTGTTGTTCAGAAAGCCCACTTGTCCCATTTACAGTATATCTTACTGATTAGCACCTGCTGAAACAATTCTAAATAGCTACTGTTGTATGTGAGGAACTGTGTTGAGCTCTGTGGGAGACTATGAAAACATAATCAGTGGCTGCCGGCACTTCTAGCAGTAGTCTACTGTAAATTTAGGTTTTGAAACATCTGAAATTGATGCAGACAAGCCTTGGAAATGTTATGCTGAGAATGTCTCACATACACACACACACACACACACACACACTCCCCGCCCCTGCCCTCCCCCCCACCCCCCGAAAGGTTGTCCCTGAAACTCTGTTATTCTCTCCTTGATGATCTTTTTTTTAATGTAATATTTTATTGCAATTTAATTTTGACCAGAAGGTTAAAAGTAAAATCTACCACTCCAGCCTGAAGTGTTGGTTCAGCACTGAAGAGCAATCACTTGTTTTTCATTCCAAGCATCCGCATCAGCAGCCTAATTGCCTGTGACTCCAGCTTCAGGAGAACGAGTGATCTCTCCTGGCTTCTGTGGTGCCCCCCCCCCCAGCTTTAATGGGTCATGATGACACACACTTTCCCCCCCTTTTTTTTGGAGGGGGGGGCGTTTCAAGACAGGGTTTCTCTGTGTAGCCCTGGCTGTCCTGGAACTCACTTTGGAGCCCAGGCTGGCTTCCAACTCAGAAATCCACCTGCCTATGCCCCCCAAGTGCTGGGATTACAGATGTGCACCACCACCGCCCAGCTGACGTGTACTTTTAATCCCGGCACTTGGAAGTCTGGGCCAGGCTGTTCTCTAGGTTCAAGGTCAACCTGGTCTATATAACAAGTTCCAGGCCAGGCAAGCCTATATATACCAATTCTTGAGGTCAGCTGGACTATCCAGTGTTTATTTGAGGAATTTTTCACATTTTCGGGCCAGTGAGGTGGCTTTAGAGGTAAGGGTACCTACCATCAAGTTCAATCCCTGCAAATCATGTGGTGGATAAAGAGGGCCAACGATATAAGTTGTTCTCTGACCTCCACACATACACTCACGCTGGGGCACATGCACACAAATTACATAAGTCTTTTAAAATCCTGTGCATTTTAAACTCTAATGGAACAGAAAATGCTCCCTGGTGCTTTGGCTACCATGACAAGGTAATGAAAATCTCTTGCCGGAGCAGACCTTGGCATGGATTTCATACCCAAGTATTCACATGGATGGACTTGGTGCTCTCTTAATGTTTCTGTACATTTTTGGTTTATGAGCTATTTTTTCATAAGGAACTTATCACCAATTCCCATTTCTTCCCGTTGAACCCCAGTTCTCTTAACTGTTTATGTATATAATGCAAAGCAAACTCCTTAGATTTATCTCTTGACTATTGGTTTTTAAAAACATTTATTACTGGAGCTACAGAAGTAGCTAAGCAGTTAAGAGAACGTTCCTAGAGGACTCAGGGTTGGGCTCCAGCACCCACATAGCAGCTCGTGGCTGTCCTTAATGTCAGGGGATCTGTCACCCTCTTCTGGCTTTCTTGGGCACTAGACATGCAGACGTAAAATACACATAAAGTAAAAATAAGTCTTATAATTTTTTTTATTATGAAGTGGACATGTGGGGTCAGGTCTTTCCTTCCCCTCTTACATAGGTTCTGAAGATAGAGCTCAGTTGCCAAGCTTGTGCAGTGAGCACTCTGAGGCACTGTACCAGGCACTTCCTTTTTTGTGGGGGTACCGAGGAAGGCCATAAGGGGTGTGGAGGGTCTCAGTGTGTGTCCTTGGCTGGCCTGGAATTCACTATGTAGACAGGCTGTCCCCAACTCAGATCTAGTCTCCTCAGCCTCCCAGATGCTGGGACTAAAGGCGTGCACCACCACGCCCAGCATCTGAGTATAATGTTTAATCTGTAAAGGCTAACAGCAACCTGTGTGACTGACTGCATTGCCGGCTCCTTGCTCCTCCTCCGTGGCTGTTGCTCCTGCTCGTGTTGAACTCTGACCTCAGAACTCTTCTTGCGGTCTGCAGTTGGTGGGGGTATTTATACAGATAAGCCAGTTTTAATATATTGGAGGGGATCTGATGATTTCCCTGTCTCCACTTCTGCCTACTCCTTAGCTAGCATAGAGGTCATTCAAAACGTCTTGAGTGCCTGACACGGTTGTACCTGTCAGCCACGCAGGCTCTTTGCACTAGGCTAAGCTGTCGTACGTGGGGAGAGGCCCGCAGAGGTGGCTTCAGGAGTTACATAGCTCAGACCCAGGCTCCACCCTGTCTCCAGGAGGATGCCTACAGTTTCTCGATGTGCAACTGTCTGTGGTATTACACTTGTCAAATAGTGTGGCTGTTCCAGAGATGTAACCGGTGGGTGATCTTGGAGGTTCTTGCTATCTTGAAGTTTTTGTTTAGCGTATAAGTTTATGGTGATTAGCATGGTCCCAATACTGTGCACCCCGTTCCCATCTAGTTCCAGAACATTTTCAACACCTCAAAGAAAGCCATGTACCCATAAGCACTTCCAAGTTGCTTCCGCCCCCTCAGCCCCTGGTATCTACTAGCCTACAAATTTGCATATTCCTCACATAGCATATAGCATTTTCTATACAGTATGGCCCTTTCTGTCTGGCTTATTTCACTGAGCCCAGTGTTTTTGAGGTTCACATGGTGGTGTCTGTCATTGCTTTGTCCCTTTTTTATGACTGAATGATACTCTGTATACATATGCCAAAATTAGTTTTATAACCATAACCGAACGTTTGAATCTAGCACTAACGGCTATTTCACTGTAAAGATGCCTTGTCTATTCTTAATAGAGGGACATTTGGGGATTGCAGATTTGTCTTCCTCTTAAGGCTCTCTACATGTTTCTGGTTGTGGCCAGTCTTCCCTTGGGTTTCAGCACCCGGGATCTGCACTGCCTACTCAAGCATGATGTATTCTGGACTGCACCATCTTACTCCTGCTGGGTCAACAGTTGGGTTTTGACGTGAGCATAAGTTTTGCCTTAGGACTCTGGAATGTGCTCTGTTTGTTGTTGGTATTTGTGTATTCACGGGGGACACTGCACACATCTTATAAAGTGAGGATCTCTTCCTCAGGATTGAGACCAGGAGTGCAGCACTATGTCTATCCATTGGTAGACTCTTACATGTTATCACGGAGATTTTTCTGACCTGATCACATGTCCTCCTTCGCTGCAGCCGCTAGGAGGCTTGGAGCCTGCTTTCGCTCCCATTGTCAGTTCATGGCATTCATGTGTGCTGGCTGGTTCTGTGTGTCAACGTGACACAGGCTGGAGTTATCACAGAGAAAGGAGCTTCAGTTGGGGAAGTGCCTCCATGAGATCCAACTGTGAGGCATTTTCTCAATTAAGATCAAGGGGGAGGGCCCCTTGTGGGTGGTGCCATCCCTAGGCTGATATTCTTGGGTTCTATAAGAAAGCAAGCTGAGTAAGCCAGGGGAAGCAAACCAGTAAGGAACATCCCTCCATGGCCTCTGCATCAGCTCCTGCTTCCTGACCTGCTTGAGTTCCAGTCCTGACTTCTTTTGGTGATGAACAGCAATGCAGAACTGTAAGCTGAATAAACCCTTTCCTCCCCAACTTGCTTCTTGGTCATGATGTTCGTGCAGAAATAGAAACCCTGACTAAGACAAATTGGTACCAGCGTAGTGGGATTTTCCTGTGACATCCTGACCATGTTTCGGGGAGGACTGTGGAAGGACTTAGGAACTTTGAGCTAGAAGAGCCATTAGGATGTTAAGAGCTCTGTGGAAAGTTCTATAGGAGCTTAGAAGATAATGTTAAGAACAGTGCAGAAGATGGAGGTCTGACTTGTGAAATTTCAGAGGGAAGATTAAAGACTCTTATCAGGGCCATGTTTCGATTGTGAAGATTCTGTGCTTTTGGTTAGCTGGGGCTGAAGAATCAGCTGTGATTAACAAGATACCAGAACCACTAAATCGAACCTTTGTGTTACTGGGACTATTGATGCTGGTTAGCTGGAGCTAAGAAATTAGCGGTGATTAAGAAGAGACCAGCATCACTGAGGTGAAATCTTCTGGGAAGTGTTTTCTGAGAGCACAGAGGCTGTGTTCCAGAGATAGCCAAAGTTGTATTTTGTGCTGTGGCTGGACTTGGTACTGTGTAAGAGTCACCCAGATGGTACTGGTTTTGAAGGCATGAAGGGGTCATGAAGAGCAGCTAAGGCTCTTGGTACAGTGAGAGGACACAGAAGGCCATTGGTGAAGGTGCAGCCTCAGTTGCAATTGATGGCCCAGGACTTGAAGGGGTCATGCATAGGAACAGAGGCTTGTCACCCTGAAGAGAGCCTATGAGAGGCTATTGGTGAAGCGTAATTACAGCGGAAGATAGCAGTGTTTTGGAGATGCCAGTACCATGCGATAACCACCAAGAACAGCAGCAGCCGTGGAGTACAGGCAGCTGGAGCCTAGAAGACAAGCTGTGTGCTACAAAGGGCAGAGCTGGAGAAGTGACCCAAGCCCTTGGAGGAGCCCAGAAGATCGTGAGTTGGATCCCAGACATTGAACCATTGGAGTTTGAGTTTTGCTTTTGGTTGTGACTATGCCCTGATATGTTTCCTTCTTGAAGGAAGAAAGTATTTTAGTGGAGCCCACAGTTAAGAGACTTTGAATTTTTAAAAGACTTTGAATTTTAAAGATATTGGACATTTTAAAGTGATTGAGCTTTTAATATGTAAAGTCTGTGGGGCTTTTAAAGTAATTTAGATCTTGGGGATGAATAAGAAAGTAAGGGTTGAGGCTTAATAGTGATGTGACAAGGGGTCAATTGTACTGGTTGGTTTTGTGTGTCAACTTGACACAGGCTGGAGTTATCACAGAGAAAAGAGTTTCAGTTGGGGAAGTGCCTCCATGAGATCCAACTGTGAGGCATTTTCTCAATTAGTGATCAAGGTGGGAGGGCCCCTTGTGGGTGGTACCATCCCTGGGCTGGTGTTCTTGGGTTCTATAAGAAAGCAAGCTGAGCAAGCCAGGGGAAGCAAGCCAGTAAGGAACACCCCTCCATGGCCTCTGCATCAGCTCCTGCTTCCTGACCTGCTTGAGTTCCAGTCCTGACTTCCTTTTGTGATGAACATCAATGTAGAACTGTAAGCTGAATAAACCCTTTCCTCCCCAACTTGCTTCTTGGTCATGATGTTTGTGCAGGAATAGAAACCCTGACTAAGACAGCATGTCTTTTATTCTAACCCTATCCTTACCTCCTCTCCCCTTTATTTCTTCATCTGCAGCTTGCATCTCATTATGCGTTTCTATAATTCAGCATTGCTATAAATTTTCATCTTCATTGGAACAAGATTAAGTGTAATCCTCTTATGTAAAACTTGTTTCCTTGTTATTGTATAAAGCTTATGTCGGGGCTGGCGATACAGCACAGCAGCACAGCACTTCTACAGTGTGCCTGGTGGTGATACCCAGAACTGCCAAATAAATAAAGTGACCTGAGTATGGCGGACTCCATCTTGATTTCTAGAACCAAGCCAGTCACTTGTGCTGTGGGAGAAGTAGCCATGCTGATGTGGAAATCTGCAGAGCTATCCTGCACCACAGTAGACTGCTGGCGGCTTGTTACGTACCGCCGACCCACAGTCTCCATCCTGCCCCCTCCCCCCATCTCAAACAGCCTTATTATTTCATTTAATCATGAGCACCTTGTGTCAAGCTTGCCTGGCACTTCAGTTACTGCTGCCAATGTGATTCTCAGTTACTTTGTATTTCCATCTGCACAGTTCTGCTTTTAAACTAGGAAAACTTCTCAAACAACAGTGCTTCCAAACTGTCCGCTTTCTCCTTATTTATTGGCACCTGAACTTAACAGAAGCTTCCTGGCTCTGGAGGTGGCTCCCGTGACGCCATCAGGCCCCTGTGTTGACAGAAGTCCAGATGTGTATTACTGAGACATTGTGCTGTTAAAAGGAGAAAACTATTATTTTATACAAAGGGAACTGAGTATATAGAAAAATGTTTTTCTTTTTTTGCTTTTTATAAAGATGGGCCCACTATATAAACCTGGCTGGTCTAGAATTTTCTTTTGTAGATCAGGCTGGCCTCTGAAGATCCATGTCTTTGCCTCCATGCGCTAGATTAACTGTGGCTGGCTTGCTGATTTACTTATTTATGAACACAGTCTCCCAGTATATCCCTGACTAACATAGAATTCATTGTGAGAGGCCGGCCCTGGCAGGCCACTCCCGGCCTCCGGATATTTTCTATCAAATGTCATTGCCATTTTCAGAAGACTATGTAGTCTTAACTGATGAAGAACGGGGCTTTGCTTGCTGTCATTCTGGAAGTTGAGTCACCCAACCCGAAAAATAAATTGAGTGAAAACATATATGTTAAGAACAGGCCCAGGCCGGGCAGTGGTGGCGCACGCCTTTAATCCCAGCGCTTGGGAGGCAGAGGCAGGCAGATTTCTGAGGCCAGCCTGGTCTACAGAGTGAGTTTCAGGACAGCCAGGGCTACACAAAAGATGTCCTGTTTCGAAAAAAACAAAACAAAAAACAACAACAAAAGGAAGGCATTTTAGGGGGCTGGAGAGATGTCTCAGCAGGTATGAGAAACGACTGCTCTTCCAAAGGTCATGAGTTCAAATCCCAGCAACCACATAGTGGCTCACAACGATTTGTAAAGAGATCTAACTCCCCCTTCTGGTGTCTGAAGACCGCTACAGTGTACTTACATATAATAAATCTTTAAAAACGCAAACAAACAAAAAAGAGCAGGCTGAGCAAACCTGGCTTCATTGGCTGCCCCTCTTTTATTTTTCATCCCAAAGCATAAACTTAAATCAGCTCAGAAGGACAAGGTGGCCCAGTTCATGGCATGTACGCAGGCTAGCGAGAGGACTGCCATCTACTGCCTGACACAGAATGGATGGAAACTAGACGAGGCCACAGACAGTTTCTTCCAAAACCCGGAGGTGTTCCTCCGAGAGTCTATGAAGAGCAGTGTGGACCAGAAGAAGCTGGAACAGCTGTACAGCAGGTACAAAGGTAAGGGGTGGAATGGTGGGAGAGCAGCGCTGACGTCGCGGGCGGCGGGGCCAAGAGTTACAGACCGCCCTCCTGCTGATGCGTTCAGTTCAAGAACCACCCTCTAGCAGAAAGGCTGGAGATGGGGGAGGAATCTAAAGATTGGTAACAAGCAAGCTGTCACCTGACCCCTGGATCCCTGTCTCCCCATACAGTGAGTGCCCTGCAGAGGGAACTGCTTTGCAGGGTACTGTTAGAGCTGTGCATGTGGTACCTGCACCAGTTAATACGCCATTAACAGCCTTTGTCCCACAGGCATGCGGGGTCTCTCACGTATGATACAGTTAGAGAGATATATGCGTTCTCTTTCATTTGTGTCATTGGTTTTTCTTTGCTGGGCACCGTGGCACATACCTATAATCCCAGCCCTTCGGGAGCTGAGGCAGGAGAATTGCTGCAAACTCAAGGCCAACCTGAGATGCCCAGCAAAACCCTATCTCCTAAGACAACACGTGTGTTGCTTACAGTCAAGTAGTAGGGCTGAAGAGATGGCCCAGTGAGTGAAGCACTCCCGGTACAAGCACGAGGACCCGAGTTCAGATCCCAGCACCCACATAAAAGCCCACTGTGGACACACGCCAGCAACTCCACCCCGAGGAGGGTAGACACGGATGGATTCCAGGGGGCGCTGGCCAGCTGGCCTACCCAAAACATCCGTCTCCAGGCTCAGTGAGAGATCCTGCCTCGAAAAATAAGACGGAGAGGCTGGAAAAAGGGCTCAGCACATGAGAGTACCTGCTGCTCTTACAGAAGACCAGGGCTTGGTTCCCAGCAGCTACATGGTGGCTCACAGCCCTTTGTAGCCGCAGTTCCCGAGGAATTGGCTCGTACTGGCAACAGGCATGCGTGTGGTAATACATATAGGGAAAACATTCAGACACCTAAAAAACCATAATACCATGGAGAGAAATAGGGAAAATACTTCAGGTTGACCTTTAGCCTCTATGTGTGCACATACAGGCATGCACATCAACATACATGCACCACATACAGGCATGTGCATCAACACATGCACCACATACACAGCACACATTTCTACCATTATATATGAAAATAACATTGTGCATAATACTTAAATAACCAAAGGTAAGTTTTCTGTGTAGAGCAATGAGTATTTGAGCAAAAGGGTTGCAGGTTTTTTCGTTTGTATCCTTGAGCCAGTGGAATTCACACATGTACCATGGTGATGTAATATATGACAAGGTCTAGTTTTTGAGATTTTTGCAAAAGTGTCTTTAATATACTTTATTGTTTCATTTTTTTGATAGGTTCTGAGTTATTTCTAAGCTAGACATATGAGGTAGGGAGTATATATCTCTAAGCTGTAAAATGTGTGTGCATAAGCTAACTGAATCTGAAAAATATTGTCCCACAGTATTAGAGCTGGCAAGTGAAATTAAGAAAGAAAGCAGGAAAGAAAGCAGTAAAAGCTTTTGATTTGGCAGAACTGTAAGAACTCTTTCTTTCCTGTGCTGTCCTGTGTCAGAGCTGGAGACAAACCCGTGTGTGTGTGTGTGTGTGTGTGTGTGTGTGTGCGTGCGCGCGCGTGCGCGCGAAGCGAGCCTCCCATTACTGAACCTCATCCTCAGGGAGAAATTAGCCACAGTCTTGGCTTTGGTTTTACTTCTGGTGTTGATGCTAGAACCCAGAGCCTCGAGCACACGACGACGCCCTCCTCTCCTGAGCTGGTGTGCCCGGACATTAAATTCATTCTTGGTGACAAGAACCCCTCACAAGAGTTTCCATGTTCTGTCCCTAAAATCCGGAAACCTAGATTTTTAAGGACAGAATTGTTATCTGAGTAGATTCTTTTTTTAAAGATTTGTTTATTTTTGTATTCATTCATTCATTTATTTTATGTATATCAGCACACTGTCACTGTCTTCAGGCACACCAGAAGAGGGCATTGGACCTATTACAGATGGTTGTGAGCAGCCATGTGGTTGCTGGGAATTGAACTCAGGACCTCTACATCAGTCAGTGCTCTTAACCTCTGAGCCATCTCTCCAGCCCCTGATTAGATTCTTAATGTTCTGTATTTGTTTCATACTTAATAGAACATGGCTGTTCACTGATTGGTGGGGCTGGAATACTTGATAGATCTATATAAGAGTAGTGTGATTCTAACAAGGTGTTTTAGGATTGCTTTTCAATGTAGGATGACACCTCCTCCCCCAATTTTAACAACAGACCCACAGGACGAAAACAAGATCGGAATCGATGGGATTCAGCAGTTCTGTGATGACCTGAGCCTGGACCCTGCCAGTATCAGTGTCTTGGTCATAGCATGGAAATTCAGGGCTGCCACTCAATGTGAATTTAGCAAAAAGGAATT
The DNA here is from genome assembly GCF_947179515.1 of Apodemus sylvaticus. NCBI lineage: Eukaryota > Metazoa > Chordata > Mammalia > Rodentia > Muridae > Apodemus > Apodemus sylvaticus. The sequence continues at coordinate 8,965,775 of NC_067489.1, read as the reverse complement.
TGTGGATGGCATGACAGAGCTGGGGTAAGTGAATTATTCTCAACCTAAATTCTTCAGAAGGAGAAATAGTTGGAGCATTTTTTTTCAACGACTTGTAAATAGTAATTTCTTTTTTTTTTTTTAAAGATTTATTTATTATATGTAAGTACACTGTAGCTGTCTTTAGACACACCAGAAGAGGGCGTCAGATCTTGTTATAGATGGTTGTGAGCCACCATGTGGTTGCTGGGATTTGAACTCAGGACCTTCAGAAGAGTAGTCAGTGCTCTTAACCGCTGAGCCATTAAATGCTTTGTCTTCCTTTCATACTTGGGTTTTCTCTACACCGTTATTTACGGTAATTCTTCTCATTCTATAAATTTAAAAGGTTCCTCCCAGCGGGGCAGAGGAGATGGTTAGGAGCGGGCAGTGAGCGCTCTTGCCAGGGAGGCCATGGTTCGGCTCTCAGCCCATGGCTGGCTGCCCCCAGCTGCTGTCTTAACTCCAGCTCCAGGGGATCTGACCCCTTCGGCCTCCTTGGGTATCTGTATACATGTGCCTATAAACATGTGTATGTATGCATACACGCATGCAAACATATAACTTAGGTTAGCAAAAACAATGCTTAACATTTGTAAACAGATTTTTTTCAAGTTAGAATTAGCAGTGATAGCAGGGTAACTTTTTAACCACTCACTATTTTATACCAAGTGTATAAATGTGTCATGTTGCTGCACTAAATGCCAATGAAATATTTTGGTTTTTGTTTCTCTCTTTTACCTACACTTAAGGTACTGCTCATTTAACAGATGTGACAGAGAAGTAAATGAAAAGCCCCCAACAAAAATACCTTTTAATTGCTAAACCCACTGGCCTGCTCTGTGAGGTGTGCCCGGGCCAGCGTGCTCCACTTGCTGATATTCTAGCACTCTCTGGGGTCAATCGTTTTGAGTTGCTGGAAAATTGAAAACCAGTAAAGTTGTTTCTAATTGTTATAGTCAGGGTTTGTATTCCTGCACAAACATCATGACCAAGAAGCAAGTTGTGGGGGAAAGGGTTTATTGAGCTTACACTTCCACAGTGCTGTTCATCACCAAAGGAAGTCAGGACTGGAACTCAAGCAGGTCAGGAAGCAGGAGCTGATGCAGAGGCCATGGAGGGATGTTTCTTACTGGCTTGCTTCCCCTGGCTTGCTCAGCTTGCTCTCTTATAGAGCCCAAGGACTACCAGCCCAGGATGGCACCACCCACAAGAGGCCCTCCCCCCTTGATCACTAATTGAGAAAATGCCTTACAGCTGGATCTCATGGAGGCATTTCCTCAAGGGAGGCTCCTTTTTCTGTGATAACCCCAGCCTGTGTCAAGCTGATACACAAAACATAAAGAAAACAGGGTACATTCTAGGTGAGAATACTGTAAATATACTACTGGTGGGGACTTATACCTGCCTCTTAAAGAACTTGACAAATGATAGAAACCTCTCTGGAAAGTAAACTCCCAGGGCCTGGCAAATACCAGCACCGAAGCTCAGGTGGGGCGTGCAGTGACTCAGAGCCCCGAGGCTGTAATACGGCAGAGCAGCAAGGAGTGGGGTAGGCCGGGGAACCATGGTGTGTGGTCGCAGTTATCACATCGTAGGCGCACTGACACCCACCCAAGAGCTCCTGCTCCCTGCCTTGACTTATGTGCATGTGTGCTCAGGCCATGTGTGTGGAGATGCTAACAGTGTGGTCTGTGATTAGAAAACTACAGACTGCCAACACACTTGCCATCAGTATCCCCTATAAGTTATTTATAAATTAATGTGAAAGGTTCCTGTGACAAAAGTACTGAGTTGTACTCAGTCACCACAGGTACCACAGTTGAACCACAGTCATCTGCAGTTACCACAGGATGAACCACACACACAACGTAGGTCCAAAGACCAGGCACAAAATAACGTGAGTTCACATTTACATCGAGTTCAGATGCATGAATGCCATCAGCATGGGAGAGACAGACAGACAGAAAATCAATGGAGCTGGCCCTGCCCCTCTGGCTTCCGTGGGCCTGGTGCCTACTGCCCAGGTGTTACCCCGATGTGGGTGGTACCTGGTTCACTATCCAGGTTGGCTGCATCTGTGCCACGTTCTATCTGCAGTCCATAGGGATAGGAGCGGCCGACAGTCTGGAAGTCTCCAGTTGTCTCCAGTTACTGTGGTCCCCTTAGTTTGACTTCCCTTGGACAGTGCTTTCCAACTGTCCTCTGTTCCCTGTTGAACAGTTGAAGCAGAAGAGACCAATTTTGTTTTCACCATTTCACATGTTTGTCTTAAAGAACAACTAATATTTTTACCAAGGTGTTTTGGTTTTGTTTTTTTGTTTTGGTTTGGTTTTTTTTGGTCTTGGTTTACAGAGCCAGGGATGGAGTCCAGGTCCGTCCTACACATGGTAGGTAAACACTACTGAGCCACACCCAGCCCAGGCTGATTACTGTTTTTAAAGGTGATTGCCTTTTTGGTGGAAAATCTATTTTTAAAAGAGTTCAGCCTGGACACACCTTTAATCCCAGCACGTGCTTGGAATGCTCAGGCAGGTGGGTCTCTCAGAGTTCAAAGCTAGCCTGGTCTACACAGTTCCAGAGCAGCCAGAAGTACATAGAGAGACTCCAGTTCAAAAAACCAGAATTAAAACAGAAGAGGATTTATAGCCCCTGGCTACGGCAAATTGAGCTTGCACCAGTGGAGAGGCCCCGAAGTGCTTGAGCAGCGAGGCTTCTTCAGCCCCAGACATCAAGCCCAGCAGTGGCAGTGGCCCAGGTCTGTGGTCAGTGGGTAAACACAGATGCCCCCATCTCGTCACTGAGCCGCCTTGCTTGGCCTCACTATGGACAGAGCAGAGAGTGAGCCACACCCTTAAGGAGGGCACAGCTTTGGGTGTTTTTACTGATTTTGTAGCACATGCCTTCATAGCACATGTTTCCTACATTCCCGTGCACAGCCAATGGCTTGCGTGCTTTTACAGAGCTAAAGCTCCCAGCGTTTGCAAGGGAACCTGGGAGATCCACAGGTAACAAGTCCTTCTCTTGTCGCAGGTGTGACAGCACGGAGAGGCTGAAAGCTCTCCTCCCCAAACTAGAACAAGAGCTTAAGGACTCAGCCAGGTTCAAGGACTTTTACCAGTTCACCTTCACCTTCGCTAAGAACCCTGGGCAGAAGGGCTTAGGTGAGTACTACCTCCCGCTTTCGGTTTCGGGGTGCCGATCTGAGTTGTCCTACCAGGACAAAGTCAGTGTGGTTCCAGCACACCCTGCTGTGGTGACACGGTCTCTGTTTTGGTTTCTTCTACTTATTCTCCATACAATTGGAAATTCCAATTATTATTGGAATTATTGGAATAAATATTCCAATTATTATTCCAATTGGTAATATCTTTTTGGCTTCAAAATTTAATACTTAAACTACGAGCTAGTCTGCGTTTCACAGCGTGGATGATTGGGAACTGCTCTCTGCCCGGGGATTTCTCTAGCCAGGCCTTGGCAGCTCTACCGTACACCAAACTGCATTACAGCTCCTTGTCGGGCTGTACGATTCCATGTGCACTTTACAACGTGTGTACACATCTGAGGAAATCTCAGCTTGAGGGTTTGAGTCCTTTGGGGTCTATTTAGTTTTACATCTGAGTAGTGGCTTATTTCTGGTGCATTTCTTCCTAAGTGTAATGTCAACTCTCCCCGCCCTGTGGTCTTTGTCCTCTTCTCCTTCCCTCTCCTCCAGCCTGGTACAGGGCCAGAGAGTCTGCACAGCCAAGCAGCCTTCCCTTCCCACACCTACTAAAGCAGTCCCTGGGGTTGCGGGTTGCAGGTGGCTTTCTGCATCTTGTTTGTTTTCTCTGGGGTTGGTGTTCTGGGCCACGACTGAGCTTCCTTTCCTCCAGGCTGGCCTGCCTATGAAATGGCTTTTCCCCCTCTGAGATCATAGCACCTCTTAAGTCAGAATGAGTGCTTCAGTAGCCACGGACAGGGCAGCCTTCACGGCTGCATTTAGGAACTTGTCTGAATAGATTCACTGGGACTTCATTTCAGAAGGTGGAAATGTTCTCATTTCTTGTCAGAGCACTGCTGGGAAACCCTCAGGTATTGATCCCTATTCAAAAGATGCCAGGGTTGGGGTAGGGTGTAGTATGGCGTGGTGGTGGATTGCAGTCTCAGTCAGCACGGAGCTTTGGCTTTGATTTCCAGCACTGAAACCAAGAGAGATTCAGGTAACAAATGAGACTAGTGAGGCAGGTGCCGCCATCCCACACTCACTCAGCCTCGTGGTCAGGTGAAGCACTTGGTATGAGGCAAAAGTTTATGACCTACTCACTGCAGGGCCTGGGTGCCTAAGTAAACAAGGAAGAAAACAGAAAAGCCTGTGTACCGTGGAAGGAAGGAAGGAGGGGGCAGCTTTCCTATATTCTGCCCGTTTTGTTTTCTAATTGTTTTGAGACTTAGGATTGTTTCTGCGTGGATGTCTGTGCTCCACATTGGTGCAGCGCCCAGGAAGCCAGTTGAGGGTGTCATGTCCCCTTAGAACTTGAGTTACAGACCGTTCTTAGCTGCCGTGTGGGTGCTGGGAATTGTAATCATCGATGCTCATGACCATTGACGCGTCTCTGCAGCCCGTCTGCCCTTTTTAGAGACCGACCTTAGCTTAACTGAAAAGTTGGAGCCGGCCAGATGACACGTGCCCTTCCGTGGCCAGTCTCTCGCAACGCCTTGAGTAAGAGAGGAAGGAGAGGAAGGAGGCCATGGGTTCTCCAGGCAGTATGTCTGCAGAGCCAGGCATTGCCACAGGATCCTGGTGGCTTTAGAAATCTGGCTAAGATTTTGTTGGTAAAAAGTCAAAATATGGGCCAGTAGCCATTCCAATGGTGTTAAGGATAAGGCCGTGACAAGCATCTAACAGTAGTCCCCATCAGCCTGCGCACATGGTCTCCCCTGTCATCTCTGCCACTCAGACCTCAGAGCAGGATCTGATTTGGGGTGGTCATGTGTGCTTTTCATATTACCGTGGACTCATTTGTTGCCATGCTGAAGGCTAACCCGTGACAGGCAGTGATCCTTTCTGAGCTCGCGTTGCCGGCTTTAGGCAGTAGACCATGTTATTCTGTGCTCAGCAGTAAGTGAAGGCTGCCCCTCAGTGTCGGCGGGACATCTCATGACGCAGCCAAAGTTTTCTCCTTCACCTAGACTCACCTGCTTCTCCAGGAAGCCCTGATGTTTTCTTTCCAGCAAAAATGGAGTCTCAGTACTGTTCCTAGTACTCACTAGTTCTTGTCAGTGATTGGTCGATCTCTTCTCCATGTCTCTTTGACAGCAGAGCCTCATGCTGCTCTTTCTTTTCTTTTACTGGAATATATTGATTGGACTAAATAATGGGTTTCATTGTGACATTTTCATGCAGCATATAATATACACCAGCCATATTTACCCAATAGAACTTCTCTGTCCCCGCCCCCTTCCCCCTTACTGGATCTTCAGTCACTGGTCTATTACTGTCAAGAGACACCATGACCATGGTAACGCTTATAAAAACAAACAAACATTTAACTGGGTGCTTGCTTATGGTTTCAGATGCTTAGTCCATTATCATCGTGGTGGGGACCATGGTGGCACACAGGCAGACGTGGTGCTGGTTAAGTAGCTTGGGAGTTTTATATTGTATTTCTCAGGCCCCAGGCAGAGAAAGAGAGAGAGACTGAGCCTGGCTTGGGCTTCTGAAACCTCACAGCTCACCCTCACTGCTTCCAGCATGGCCACACCTCCTAATCCTTCTAATCTTTTCAAACAGTTCCACTCTCTGAATAGCTAAGCCCTCAACTCTGTGAGCCTGGGGCGGCCATTCCCACTCAAGCCTCCACATTGGTCCCCTTCCAAGTACTTCTTCTACCCTCCTAATGTCTTCTTTATGTGGTGCACACGGGTGCCTGCGTGCACATGTTTGGAAGTAGAAGCCCGAGGTTGACACTGGGTGTCTTCCTTGGTCACTGTCCAAGGTCACTTTACGTACTGAGGCAGGAGTCACTGATCGTGGAGTTCGCAGTGCCAGCTAGTCTGGCCAGCCAGCTTGCTCCCAGGTTCCCTGTCTCCATCTCCATATGCCACAGGAGTATAGATAGCCTGCCATTTCCTCCCAGCTTTCTTACTTGTTAGAAGTTATCTTTTATGTGTATGAATGTTTGTCTATGTGTGCCTATGTACCAAGTGTGTGGAAGACCAGCTCCGACAGTGTGTTCAGTGATCCAAGGAGGGGGTGTGGGTTGGTGCTGATGTAAAATATACACACACACTCACACACACACACACACACACAGTCACACACACACACACACACACACAACTGGGTGGATGAAGCAAGACAAGCTCTAACAACTTCACACATACATGTACATACATTCATACATTTACACACTGGGTGACTGGAACAAAGCTCCACCCATTTTGCATACCTACACGCATATGCATTTTGTGGGTGGGTGAAGCAAGGCTCCAACAATCTTATTTTTTTCTCCCACAGCTTATATATCCCAGCAAAATCTTTCAGGCAGTACAAAAATTACGTGATTACATTCTATTTTTTTTTTTTTTTTTTAGTAACCGATCACAAAAAGCAACAATATGTTCACCAATACCTTTACATAAAAAAATACATTATATAGTACAGGTAAAAAAATTATTCCCAAGAACCCACATTCGTTCATAGCTAAGAAGCTTATTATAGATTAACAAAGTGTAAGCAAGCAAAGCAAAGTAATTTTCTCAGTCAGTTTCTCTTACTGGCAAGCTACAATTTGTGGTTACACAGAAAAGATCAAATTACCTTATCATTTATCTTAAAAAGTAATCTTATAAAAATCTTAAGAGAATCACAAATCTAAACTTTTATATAGAAACATTTAGTCCTTCCTACTTTTAAGTCCTCAGAATGCACATCTCGTTATTAACAGTATTTATTAAATCATATCAGGAGGCCGAGGGCAGCAGTGGGCATAAGAAATCAGTCGTCCCCGTGCTCACCAGCCCGGCTTTAGCAAGAGAGGCACGCCAACTAGTGCTGGCTGCCTGCTGATGTCCTTGTTCTCTGACCACAAAACATCCCTAGCTCAGCTATTGAGAGTGTGCCTTTCTAAACTTCAGATTGTACCTTAAGACTTTCTACATCAGAGCCACTAACGAAAGCCTCTCACCCTAGCTTCGTTAACAATCTGTTTCTCCAAATTCCAAGGGTGGTGGTCATTGCTGACAATCGACATCTCTAGTTATTTCCACGGGTGCTGAGTGAATTATTAGTCTGACCAGCAGTGGTGCATGAAAGAGATAGGCACTGTTGTGAGTGCCAGCGGTACTGCCTAGAGAGGGCCTGGAAGCCCCTTAGAGTTTTCACACAGCTCATAGGCAATGAGGGATGTGGTGTGAGGGCAGCAAGCAGAGTGACACCCTACAACAGCACCAAGTCCTCAGGCCACGTAGTCCTCCGAGGCACACCTGTGGTGGCTACGCTAACTGGTGGGCAGCATTTCATGAGTTCTAGAGCTGTTGAACTGTCCCTCTAACACGGGCCTCAACACATGTGCATGCCTGGTGCACACACAGGCCAACGAGGGAATCACATCTCCAGGAACTGAGTTATAGATGGTCGTGAGCTGCCACATGGGTGCTAAGAATTGATCCAGAGTCCCCTGGAAGAGTGCCAGTGCTCTGAACCTGAGTCACCTCTCCAGCCCCACCAGCTTTGCATGTTGGTCCTGCAAATCCAAACCAGGTCCTCACAATCTCCTCGTTTTAATTTATATGATTTTATTTTGAATTAGCATTTCTCTATGTAACTCTGACTGGCCTGGAACTTACTTTCTTTTTTTATTTAAAAAAAAGATTTGTTTATGGCCGGGTGGTGGTGGCACAAACCTTCAATTCCAGCACTTGGGAGGCAGAGGCAGGCGGATTTCTGAGTTCGAGACTAGCCTGATTTACAAAGTGAGTACCAGGACAGCCAGGGCTACACAGAGAAACCCTGTCTCAAAAAAACCAAATTAAAAAAGAAAGATTTGTTTATTTTATGTATGTGCGTACACTGTCCTGTCACTCTCTTCAGACACTCCAGAAGAGGGTGTCAGATCCCATTACAGATGGTTGTAAGCCACCATGTGGTTGCTGGGAATTGAACTCCGGACCTCTGGAAGAACAGTCAGTGCTCTTAACCACTGAAGCCATCTCTCCAGCCTGGCCTGGAACTTTCTATGTAGACCAGGCTGACATCAAACTCACAGAGATCTCCCTGCTTCTGCCTGTGCCCAAGTGCTGGGATTAAAGGCAAGTGCCACCATGCCCAGACCAATTCTTAAAAAACATAGTAGATGTTTGCATATGAGTGAAGCTGGGATACTCTGTCTGTCTGTCTGTGCTACGCTGCCTTTGCTCAGTGCGATCTCTCTTCTGTCTGCTCCCTGAATGATGCTGTTGGCTTACGGCTTACTGACACTGTGTGACTTACACAAAATGGCTTACTGACACTGTGTGACTTACAGGAATGGCTTCCTAATGCTGTGTGCACGTGTTCCTTCACCTGTTGACACATCTAGGCTGAGACTGTCAATGCTTTTGTGAACCGTGCAGTAATAAACATGAGTAGGCAGTCTTTTTACAAGCTTTTGTTGTGCAAACCTTGTTCCTTGGTTTAAAGCTATTAGTTAAATAAAGTTGGTGACAGCCAGTTACTGGAGAAATTTGAAGTAGGTGGGTTTGAAGTGACCTGGATGAGGAGAGACGAGGGGGAAGAGTAGGAGTGAGAGAGAAGGAAGCCACTGCCATGGGGGAGAGAAACATGAGCGTGTGGCTGGGAGAGACAGCAAACATCTGGGTACACCGCTGGGCAGGTAGCCAGGCCCACAACTAGAAGAGTAGAGTAGAGGTGACCCCCCAGTGAGTGTCAAAGACATAAAATAACCGTAGTCCGAGTCATTCATTTGTAAGCTAGTTGAGGATGAGCCAAAATTGGTTGTACTATACAGATAGAGTCTTACTGTGTAGCTCTGGCTGTCCTCAGACTCAGATGTGCCTGCCTCTGCCTCCTGGCCGCTGGGATTGAGGGTGTGCACCAGCCAGCCCTGTGGCATCCCTGCTCTATGACTCAAGTTTTTAACTTGGGGAACTAAAACTCTTGACTTTTATATCTTTCTCTCCCCTCTCCCCTCTCCCCTTCTTGAGGAGACTGAAAGAAAATAGCTGTTACATTTGAAGTCTATTTTTTAAAAGATTTATTTATTAATATGATATGTAAGTATACTGAAGCTGACTTCAGACACACCAGAAGAGGGTGTCAGATCTTGGTACAGATGGTTGTGAGCCACTATGTGGTTGCTGGAATTTGAACTCAGGACCTTTGGAAGGACAGTCAGTGCTCTTAACCACTGAGCCATCTCTCCAGCCCGTGAAGTCTATGTTAATTCATACTCTTATCACTCCATTAAACATTATCAGAATTCTCAGGAACACATTCTAGAAAGTTAACAGAAGACTGGGGTTGGGCTCACTCAGGCTTTAGGGTGCCTCTGAGACACTGAGGCTTAGGGCTGGAGAGACGCTCAGCTCAGCGGTTAAGGGAAGGCTCAAAAAAACCAATGGCAAAAATGAAAGAACCCACTTAGACTTACTGATACTCTACAATCTTAACAGACTCCTTCTATTTAATGAAGTGAAATAGTTTTGAAAGTTAGCATTTCATTTAACTTTCATGAGTTTAATGTGTCTTATAACGTCTTATAACTTAAAAATATGGAAGAGTCTTGGGAAATCTTATAGGCCACTGTGTTGTGTGTCCCGAGTGATGACAGTTTCAGTGCCTTTGAGAACATCAGCAAAGACTTGCGTGTTCTTACACGGGCCATTTGAGTCAGCTGACTTGAGGCTCTCGGTTTTTGAGGGAATGAAGTTTTATACTAATTTTTTTTCTTTTTGAACAGAGGCTGCTTCTTGTCTTGTAGAGCATCACACATTCTAACTAGCCTCACCTTCTAGCATTTTCTTTTTTTGGTTTTTTTGGATTTGTTTTTTTCGAGACAGGGTTTCTCTGTGTAGCCCTGGCTGTCCTGGAACTCACTCTGTAGACCAGGCTGGTCTCAAACTCAGAAATCCACCTGCCTCTTCCTCCCAGAATGCTGGGATTACAGGCATGCGCCACCACCACCCGGCAGCTTCTAGCATTTTCTTAACGGACTTTTTTTTTAGAAGTTCCTAGAAAGAAATTAATGTTAAAACCTTCTCATACCAAAGTAACCATGGCCCTGACTTCAGTCCTGAGTCCTCCTGTTTGGGGATTTTGTAGTCACTATTTTCCAAATGGCTGAGCTCACTTGAATAGTGCGACATCTTTATAGGAATGTCAAGTGTTGGAACATTTACCTTCAGTCACATAAGCCTTGCACATTCAGCTAAGGGACTTTATACAAAGGGTTCTAGGACCAAAACTAATCCAGACGCAACTGGGTTTTGAAGTGCACCATGAGACTTCATTGTTCTTTCCTCCTCCATCCCCACTGTAAGCGTGTCACCCCATGAAGATGAGGGGACTGCAGATCTCACCTAGTGTCTGTCCCAAGGGAGAAGGATGTAGACTTAGAGGCAGAACAAAAGTCGTCATCTTAGCCTTACACTGCGGGTCCCATAGGTAAGGCCAGGCAAGGCCTACACTAGGACCTCTCTGATTCTGTCCTTTCTGAGTGAGCTCCGGTGTGCTTAGGTGGGCTCGGGCCTGCTGCACACCCCTAGAGAGTCCCATGCAGTGTTGGCTGCTACCCACGCATCTCTAGTTCATCAGTGCTGGTGATGGTCAACCTGGAAGTCTCAGACTAGAACACGCATTAATAATATCTGTCCAGGGAGAGCAAGCCAGATTTAGAAGAAAGTTTAGAAAAGTGCTTCGTTGTGCATTTTATATTTAAACCAAACTGTCCCCTTAATACAGTTGTCAGCCTACTTTTCACATGGTTTTATCTGACAGACTTGCCTAAATATAATTAGGGAGAATATTTCAACATCGCTGCCTTTTTATTGCCTATGATGATCTGTACTCATCATGATTCAAAGTAGTCAAGGTTAGAGACAGACTTGCTATGTCTTTATACGCTGTACCTTAGCATATAAAAAGAAGTACTTAAAAATGTGCACTGCTATTCCAGAAAGGTCTGACTGGAGGTCCTGCTCCAGGGCCTCCTCAAAACCCAGAGTTCATTTTCCATTAAACACACACCTTACAGCATAGATTTGTTTAAAAATGAAGAAACCACTGCTTTCAAGGGAAGAGGATATTTTAGCTTTGATGAGAAACAACCTAAACTTCTTAAATATCTTTGTGGTAGTGAAAATGGTTTTCTCTGTGTAGAAATTTGTCTTCACTGTGCAGTGAGAAATTCAGAGTCCTCAGACTGTTTGCTTGGGATCAGAGGGTTCTAGGGCAACCGGCCCCAGCTGGATCAGGCATGTAGCTAAGTCTACCACACGAGGAATGCAGGTATCCAGAACTGCTTATTTAGGGACAACTACTTGCATGTCCAAATAATACACATTGCTCCCTAAGAAATGTCTTCAGATTCATAAAATTGGGTTCCATGGCATTCTCCAGAAACCCTCGTATAGAGATGAGCTCTCCTGGGACTGCCAGGGAGGATTGCCACGTAATTACTTCTATCCCAAAGAAAGACTGGGGTTTATTAATCACCCTCCCTTTTTCTCTCTCTACCCTCCCCTCCCCCTTCTCCCCTCACCTCCCATTTCTCTCTGCCAGATTTAGAAATGGCTGTTGCATATTGGAAGTTAGTATTGTCTGGAAGGTTTAAATTTTTAGATCTTTGGAACACATTTCTGCTGGTAAGTGACTGTTTCTTACCTTTTGTGCCCAACCAAGAGAAAGTTTTTCTTATTTAAAATGCTAAAATGTAGGGCTCTGCGCCAGGGTGCACACATTTAATCCCAGCACTCAGGAGGGCAAGGCAAGCAAATCTCTGTGAGTTCAAGGCCAGCCAAGGTGGCATAGTGAGACTCTGTCTCAAAAACCAAAATAAACAAGTAAGTGAGTGAGTGAATAGCTAAGACTGAACACAGCCTTCGGGTTAAAGTGTGAGCACAGAAGCCATCAGGCATGGAGGGGGCTGCACAGGTGCGCCACTTACAGACAGCCACAGCACAGCAGCACAGGTGGAAGCTGTCCCAGAGCTGGTCTACAGTCGGGCAGCTGTAGATCTTAGCAGCTCCTATCCTGCCGTCTCCTCTGAGGACTTCCCAACCCAGAAGTTCCTCGTTTCTACCGAGGAACTTCAAATCCATAAAGTTCCAGAACCACACTTGAAGCATGTGGCTCCGGACCCTTGAGCGTGGACTGGATCTGGCCCAGAGGAACCCTGCCACCATGTGTGTGTAATCTGACACATTTTAAAATGTGTTCTGCCACTTACAGAAGGACTGAAGGCTTTTGTGTGGTGCCTTGAGGCAGGAGCTGTGGCTGTGCTGGACCCTGTCTCGTAGGGACAGCCATCTTAGCTGCGAGCTCTCTGAAGTGAGTGGGATGTGCAAGAACTTGTCTTGGGTCCACAAACAGGAGCTGTGGTGACAGCAGGGCTGCCCAGATCCCCACACCGGCTGACAGTGAAAGAAAGCCATGCTTCCCACAGCACAGCACAGCACAGCACAGCACAGCACATGGTCCGGCCGGGCACCCGCTTCTCACCTCCTTCTGTGACCCCAGCCAGCATGCACTCTGCCCTGCCGTGGGCAAGATTGGTGGCTTTGGGCATTTTATTCCCTTCACTGTTTGATCTAGTGATAACATTCACAGAGCATGGTCTGTGGAGAGCAGGCATGTCTTAGTGGGCTTCGTGGCCATGTTACTTCTGGGATGTTCCGTGGGAATGTCTCAGTTCCCAGTTCCTCCTTTACTTCTGTGACCAGGACCGAACCTATGGCGTCCTACATGCGAGGCAAGTGCTCTACACCTGAACCACATCCCAGCTCACTTTTTGTTTGACTTGCTGAGTTTAGGCAGGTCTTGAACTTTGGATCTCCCTGCCTAGCCTAGTAAGAAGTAGCCAGGATTACTGACCTGTTTCACCAGGTTCTCATCATGGGTAACACCAAACTAGAGACTTCTCCAGAGAGCTCCACAGCCACGTGTCTAGAAATCGTAAGGTGCCACCCGCCTGCCACATCATGGAGACAACAGAATGCTAGAGCAAAGCAGGTGTCCACTGATTGGAGGACTGATAGTAATGAGACTGTTTATCCAAGAGGACAGGGGATAGAGCAGGGCAGCCGGATCGCTGTCAGCTGGGTACTTCTCAGACCGAATGTTGGCGGGGAAGGACAGACTCTAGAGACTACTGACCATCCTGCGACTGATGTTTTAATATACTGTATGAAGTTCTGTAAGAATAAAGTAAATAAGTAGGCTTCCCCAGGAAGGAAGGAAGGAAGGAAGGAAGGAAGGAAGGAAGGAAGGAAGGAAGGAAGGAAGGAAGGAAGGAAGAAAGAGAAAGAAAGAAAAAGAAAGAAAGAAAGAGAAAGAAAGAAAAAGAAAGAAAGAAAAAGAAAGAAAGAAGGAAAGAAGGAAGGAAAGATGGAAAGAAGGAAGGAAAGATGGAAAGAAGGAAGGAAAGATGGAAAGAAGGAAGGAAAGATGGAAAGAAGGAAGGAAAGATGGAAAGAAGGAAGGAAAGATGGAAAGAAGGAAGGAAAGATGGAAAGAAGGAAGGAAAGATGGAAAGAAGGAAGGAAAGATGGAAAGAAGGAAGGAAAGATGGAAAGAAGGAAGGAAAGATGGAAAGAAGGAAAGATGGAAAGATGGAAAGAAGGAAAGATGGAAAGAAGGAAAGATGGAAAGAAAGAAAAAGAAAAAGATGGAAAGAAAGAAAGATGGAAAGAAAGATGGAAAGAAAGATTTAAGACAAGAGCTGGAATCGGGCGGTGATGGCGCACGCCTGTGATCCCAGCACTTGGGAGGCAGAGGCAGGTGGATTTCTGAGTTCGAGGCCAGCCTGGTCTACAGAGTGAGTTCCAGGACAGCCAGGGCTATACAGAGAAATCCTGTCTCGAAAAAAGCAAAAAACCAAATAAATAAATAAATAAATAAAATAAAATAAAATAAAATAAAATAAAATAAAATAGAAAAAAACAAGAGCTGGCAAGATGTCTCAGCAGATAAGAGTATCTGCCACCATGCCCGGTGACCATAGTTTGATCCCCATACCCCACACAGTAGAAGGAGAGAACTGAACCCTACAGCAGGTTGTCCTTGATCTATACACTTGCACAGGAAAAGAGAAATGTGAAAAGAACGTTGAGGTAGCATGCACACATGTAGCAGGCTTAATAGCGTTCACATTACATGTATGCATTGGCATGTAAGGGCTGGCATGGCAGTACTAAGTTTGAGTTGATGAGTGCTCTGCAGGCAAGAAGCGGTGAGCCATCTGAGAGGGAGCCCTGGGGTCCCAGCTTCGCCTCAGAACTAGCCTCTCTGTGGTACAGGCATCGTGTTAGTCTCCATGTTTTTGATATAACTGGAATATTAAGTAACCAAGATTATTTTTAGACAATTGTCCCACTCAAGACACACTTGACATATGGAAGTATAACTGAGGGAATAAGTCAAGGAGAGACAGGACTCCATACTGTCCCACGTCATTTCCTAAGAGTTTCATGTTCAGGAAGTGGGGAGGGTTAAGACATTTAGAGACTGGCCCTCTGCGTGACCAAAACATGAATGGGCAATTGTCAGTTTAAAGTG